>NW_028227471.1:0-48197 GCF_978045245.1 Mus caroli | reverse complement strand
TAGGTCCTAGAATTACGAAAAAACTTGAAAAACTAGGAAATTAGAAACTCACACTGAAGGACCCCGAATATGGCGAGAAAACCTGAAAAAAGGTGGAAAATGAGAAAATCACACTGTAGGACCCAGAATTGCGAAAAAACTTGAAAACCGTCGAAAATAAAAAAAAAATCACACTGTAGGACCCAGAATATGCGGAGAAACCCTTGAAAAACGTGGAAAAATAAAATACACGCTGTAGGAACCAGAATATATTGAGAAACCCTGAAAAAGTAGAAAATCAAAAACTCACACTGAAGGACCCCAAATACGGGGAGAAATCCTGAAAAACGTGGAAATGAGAAAATCACACTCTAGGACCAAGAATATGACGAAAAAATCTGAAAAACCAGGAAAATTAAAAATTCACACTGAAGGACCGGGAATATGGCAAGAAAACCTGAAAAACGAGGAAAATTAAAAACACAAACTGAAGGACCCGGAATATGGCGAGAAAACATGAAAAACATGGAAAATTATATATTCACACTGAAGGACCCAGAATATGCTGAGAAAACCTGAAAAAGTTGGATAATGAGCATTTCACAGTGTAGGACACAGAACATGACGAAAAAAAACTTAAAAACGTTTAAAATTAAAAATTCACACTGTAGGACCAGAATATGGCGAGAAACCCAGAGAAACGTGGAAAATTTAAAAATCACACTGTAGGACACAGAATATGGCGATTAACCCTGTAAAAAGTAGAATATTAAAAACTCACACTGAAGTACCCCGAAAATGGCAAGAAAACCTGAAAAAGGTGGAAAATGAGAAAATCACACTGTAGGATCCAGAATTGTGAAACAAAAAACTTGAAAAATGTCAAAAATGAGAAAATCACACTGTAGGACCCAGAATAGGCCGAGTAACCCTGAAAAACGTGGAAAATTAAAAATACACGCTGTAGGACCCAGAATATGGCAAGAAACCCTGAAAGAATTAGAAAATTAAAAACTCACACTGAAGGACCCGGAATATGGCGAGAAAACCTGAAAAAGGTGGAAAATGAGAAAATCACACTGTAGGACCAGAATTGCAAAACAAAAAACTTGAAAAATATCAAAAATGAGAAAATCACACTGTAGGACCCAGAATATGCCGAGAAACCCTGAAAACGTGGAAAATTAAAAATATACGCTGGGGGAACCAGATTATGGCGAGAAACCATGAAAAAATTGGACAATGAAAATTCTCACTGTATTACCCAGAATATGGCAATCAACCCTGAAAAAAGTAGATAACTATAAACTCACACTGATGGACCCGGAATATGGCGAGAAAACCTGAAAAAGGTGGAAAATGAGAAAATCACACTGTAGGACCAGAATTGCAAAACAAAAAACTTGAAAAATGTCAAAAATGAGAAAATCACACTGTAGGACCCAGAATAGGCCGAGTAACCCTGAAAAACGTGGAAAATTAAAAATACACGCTGTAGGACCCAGAATATGGCAAGAAACCCTGAAAGAATTAGAAAATTAAAAACTCACACTGAAGGACCCGGAATATGGCGAGAAAACCTGAAAAAGGTGGAAAATGAGAAAATCACACTGTAGGACCAGAATTGCAAAACAAAAAACTTGAAAAATATCAAAAATGAGAAAATCACACTGTAGGACCCAGAATATGCCGAGAAACCCTGAAAACGTGGAAAATTAAAAATATACGCTGGGGGAACCAGATTATGGCGAGAAACCATGAAAAAATTGGACAATGAAAATTCTCACTGTATTACCCAGAATATGGCAATCAACCCTGAAAAAAGTAGATAACTATAAACTCACACTGATGGACCCGGAATATGGCGAGAAAACCTGAAAAAGGTGGAAAATGAGAAAATCACACTGTAGGACCAGAATTGCAAAACAAAAAACTTGAAAAATGTCAAAAATGAGAAAATCACACTGTAGGACCCAGAATAGGCCGAGTAACCCTGAAAAACGTGGAAAATTAAAAATACACGCTGTAGGACCCAGAATATGGCAAGAAACCCTGAAAGAATTAGAAAATTAAAAACTCACACTGAAGGACCCGGAATATGGCGAGAAAACCTGAAAAAGGTGGAAAATGAGAAAATCACACTGTAGGACCCAGAATTACGAAAAAACTTTAAAAACGTGGAAAATGAGAAAATCACTCTTCAGGACCCAAAATATGCCAAGAAACCGTGAAAAACGTGAAAATTAAAAATTCACACTGTCAGACCCACATTATGGCGAGAAACCTTGAAAAAAATTGGACAATAAAAATTCACACTGTATTACCCAGAATACGGCCAGCAACCCTGAAAAAAGTAGATAACTATAAACTCACACTGATGGACGAGGATATGGCTAGAAAACATGAAAAAGGTGGAAAATGAGA
Organism: Mus caroli; assembly: GCF_978045245.1. Taxonomy (NCBI): domain Eukaryota; kingdom Metazoa; phylum Chordata; class Mammalia; order Rodentia; family Muridae; genus Mus; species Mus caroli. Next base: position 45,794 of record NW_028227471.1, on the reverse strand, counting down.
AAATCACACTGCAGGACCCAGAATATGCTGAGAATCCCTGAAAATCGTGGAAAATTAAAAATTCACACTGAAGGACCCGGAATTTGGCGAGAAAACCTGAAAAACGAGGAAAATTAAAAATTCACACTGTATTACCCAAAATATGGGGAGAAATACTGAAAAACGTGGAAAATTAAAAATTCACACTGCAGGACCTGGAATATGGCAAGAAAACCAGAAAAACAAGGAACATTAAAAATTCACACTGAAGGACCCAGAATATGGCGAAAAACCCTGAAAAATGTAGAAAATTAAAAGCTCACACTGAAGGACCCCAAATATGGCGAAAAAAACCTGAAAAAGGTGGAAAATGAGAAAACCACACTGTAGGTCCTAGAATTACGAAAAAACTTGAAAAACTAGGAAATTAGAAACTCACACTGAAGGACCCCGAATATGGCGAGAAAACCTGAAAAAAGGTGGAAAATGAGAAAATCACACTGTAGGACCCAGAATTGCGAAAAAACTTGAAAACCGTCGAAAATAAAAAAAAATCACACTGTAGGACCCAGAATATGCGGAGAAACCCTTGAAAAACGTGGAAAAATAAAATACACGCTGTAGGAACCAGAATATATTGAGAAACCCTGAAAAAGTAGAAAATCAAAAACTCACACTGAAGGACCCCAAATACGGGGAGAAATCCTGAAAAACGTGGAAATGAGAAAATCACACTCTAGGACCAAGAATATGACGAAAAAATCTGAAAAACCAGGAAAATTAAAAATTCACACTGAAGGACCGGGAATATGGCAAGAAAACCTGAAAAACGAGGAAAATTAAAAACACAAACTGAAGGACCCGGAATATGGCGAGAAAACATGAAAAACATGGAAAATTAAATATTCACACTGAAGGACCCAGAATATGCTGAGAAAACCTGAAAAAGTTGGATAATGAGCATTTCACAGTGTAGGACACAGAACATGACGAAAAAAAACTTAAAAACGTTTAAAATTAAAAATTCACACTGTAGGACCAGAATATGGCGAGAAACCCAGAGAAACGTGGAAAATTTAAAAATCACACTGTAGGACACAGAATATGGCGATTAACCCTGTAAAAAGTAGAATATTAAAAACTCACACTGAAGTACCCCGAAAATGGCAAGAAAACCTGAAAAAGGTGGAAAATGAGAAAATCACACTGTAGGATCCAGAATTGTGAAACAAAAAACTTGAAAAATGTCAAAAATGAGAAAATCACACTGTAGGACCCAGAATAGGCCGAGTAACCCTGAAAAACGTGGAAAATTAAAAATACACGCTGTAGGACCCAGAATATGGCAAGAAACCCTGAAAGAATTAGAAAATTAAAAACTCACACTGAAGGACCCGGAATATGGCGAGAAAACCTGAAAAAGGTGGAAAATGAGAAAATCACACTGTAGGACCAGAATTGCAAAACAAAAAACTTGAAAAATATCAAAAATGAGAAAATCACACTGTAGGACCCAGAATATGCCGAGAAACCCTGAAAACGTGGAAAATTAAAAATATACGCTGGGGGAACCAGATTATGGCGAGAAACCATGAAAAAATTGGACAATGAAAATTCTCACTGTATTACCCAGAATATGGCAATCAACCCTGAAAAAAGTAGATAACTATAAACTCACACTGATGGACCCGGAATATGGCGAGAAAACCTGAAAAAGGTGGAAAATGAGAAAATCACACTGTAGGACCAGAATTGCAAAACAAAAAACTTGAAAAATGTCAAAAATGAGAAAATCACACTGTAGGACCCAGAATAGGCCGAGTAACCCTGAAAAACGTGGAAAATTAAAAATACACGCTGTAGGACCCAGAATATGGCAAGAAACCCTGAAAGAATTAGAAAATTAAAAACTCACACTGAAGGACCCGGAATATGGCGAGAAAACCTGAAAAAGGTGGAAAATGAGAAAATCACACTGTAGGACCCAGAATTACGAAAAAACTTTAAAAACGTGGAAAATGAGAAAATCACTCTTCAGGACCCAAAATATGCCAAGAAACCGTGAAAAACGTGAAAATTAAAAATTCACACTGTCAGACCCACATTATGGCGAGAAACCTTGAAAAAAATTGGACAATAAAAATTCACACTGTATTACCCAGAATACGGCCAGCAACCCTGAAAAAAGTAGATAACTATAAACTCACACTGATGGACGAGGATATGGCTAGAAAACATGAAAAAGGTGGAAAATGAGAAAATCACACTGCAGGACCCAGAATATGCTGAGAATCCCTGAAAATCGTGGAAAATTAAAAATTCACACTGAAGGACCCGGAATTTGGCGAGAAAACCTGAAAAACGAGGAAAATTAAAAATTCACACTGTATTACCCAAAATATGGGGAGAAATACTGAAAAACGTGGAAAATTAAAAATTCACACTGCAGGACCTGGAATATGGCAAGAAATCCTGAAAAACTTGGAAACGAGAATATCACACTGTAGGACCCAGAATATGATGAAAAAACCTGGAAAACGTGGAAAATTAAAAATTCACACTGAAGGAATCAGAATATGGCGAGAAAACCTGAAAAAACGAGGAAAATTAAAAACTCACACTGTAGGACCTAGATTATGGCGAGATAACCTGAAAAAGGTGGAAAATGAGAAAATGACATGTAGGACCCAGAATTGTGAGAAAACCTGAAAAAGGTTGAAAACGAGAAAATAACACTGCAGGAGCCAGAATATGCTGAGAAAACCTGAAAAACATTGAAAATTAAATATTCACACTATAGGACCCTGAATATGGCGAGAAACACTGAAAAAGGAAAAAAACGAGAAAATCACACTGTAATAATCAGAATATGACGAAATAACTTAAAAACGTGGAAAATTTAAAATTCACACTGTAGTACCCAGAATATGGCAAGAAAACCTTAAAAACTAGAAATTAAAAAACTCACACTGAAGGACCCCAAATATGGCGAGAAAACCTGAAAAACATGGAAATGAAAAAATCACACTGTAGAACCAGATTATGACGAAGAAACCTGAAAAATGTGGAAAAATAAAAATTCACCCTCAAGGACCCGGATATAGCTAGCAAAACTGAAAAATGAGGAAAATTAAAATCTCACACTGAAGGACCCAGAATATGGCAAGAAAACCTGTAAAACCTAGAAAATTAAATATTCACACTGGAGGACACAGAATATTTTGAGAAACTGTAAAATCTTGAAAATTAAAAATTCACTCTAAAGGACCAGAATATGGCAAGAAACCTTGAAAAACGTGGAAAATTAAAAATTCACACTGAAGAACCTGGAATATGGCAAGAAAATAAGAAAAACGTGGAAATGAGAAAATCACACTGTATGACCTTGAATATGGCGAGAAAACCTGAAAAACGAGGAAAATTAAAAACTCACACTGAAGGACCCAGAATATGGCGAGAAAACCTGAAAAACATGGAAAATTAAATATTCACAAAGTAGAACCCAGGATAGGGAGAGAAACACTGAAAAAAGTGGAAAATTAAAAATTCACACTCTAGGAACAGAATATGGCAAGAAAACTTGAAAAACGTGGAAAATCGAAAATTCACACTGTAGGACTCAGAATATGCCGAGAAGACCTGAAAAAGTTGGAAAATGAGAAAATCACACTGAAGGACCCAGAATATGACGAAAAAAACTTAAAAAGGTTTAAAATTAAAAATTCATACTGTAGGACACAGAACATGGCAAGAAAACCTGAAAAACGTGAAAAATTTAAAATTCACACTGTAGGATGCAGAATATGGCGAGAAACACTGAAAAAAGTAAAAAATTTAAATCTCACACTGAAGGACCCTGAATATGTCGAGAAAACCTGAAAAAGGTGGAAAATGAGAAAATCACACTATAGGACCCAGAATTGCGAAAAAAAATTGAAAAACGTCGAAAATGAGAAAATCACACTGTAGGACCCAGAATATGCCGAGAAACCCTGAAAAATGTGCAAAATTAAACATACACGCTGTAGGACCCAGAATATGGCAACAAACCATGAAAAAAACTAAAAAACTAAAAACTCACACTGAAGGACCACGAATATGGTGAGAAAACATGAAAAAGGTGGTTAATGACAAAATCAACTGTAGGACCCAGAATATGATGAAAAAAACTTAAAAACGATTAAAATTAAAAATTCACACTGTAGGACCCCGAATATGGTGAGAAAATCTGAAAATGTTTAAAAATGAGAAAAATACACTGTAGGACCCAGAATATGCTGAGAAACCCAGAAAAACGAGGAAAAATAAAAATATGCTTTGAAGGAGCCAGATTATGACAGGAAACCCTGAAAAAAGTAGAAAATTAAAAACTTACACGGAAGGACCCTGAATATGGCAAGAATACCTGAAAAAGGTGGAAATAGAGAATAATCACACTGTAGGACACAGAATTGCGAAAAAACATGAAAAACGTAGAAAATGAGAAAATCACACTGTAGGACCCAGAATTACGAAAAAATTTATAAAACGTGGAAAATGAGAAAATCACACTGCAGGACCTAGAATATGCTGAGTAACCCTGAAAAACATGAAAATTAAAAATTCACACTGTCGGACACAGAATATGGCGAGAAACCATGAAAAAAGTGGAAAATTAAAAATTCACACTGTATTACCCAGAATATGGCGAGAAATACTGAAAAACATGGAAAATTAAAAATTCACCCTGAAGGACCTGGAATATGGCAAGAAAACCTGAAAAACGAGAAAATGAGAAAAATCACACTGTAGTACCCAGAATATGACGAAAAAAACTGAAAAACGTGTAAAATTAAAAACTCACACTGAATGACCCAGAATATGGCAAGAAAACCTGAAAAAAGTAAAAAACTAAAAATTCACACTGAAAGACCCCGAATATGGCGAGAAAACCTGAAAAAGGTGGAAAATGAGAATAAATGACTGTAGGACCCAGAATTGCGAAAAAACTTGAAAAACTTCGAAAATGAGAAAATCACACTTTAGGACCCAGAATATGCCGAGAAACCCTGAAAAACGTGGAAAATTGAAAATACGCGCTGTTGGACCCAGAATATGGTGAGAAACCGGAAAAACGTGGTAAATTAAAAATACACTCTGTTGGACCCAGAATATGGCAAGAAACCCTGCAAAAGGTGAAAAATGAGAAAATCACACTGTAAGACCCAGAATTACGAAAAAACCTGAAAAACTTGGAAAATGAGAAAATCACACTGCAGGAAACAGAATATGCCGAGAAACCCTGAAAAACGTGGAAAATTAAAAATTCACACTGAATGACCCGGAATATAGCGAGAAAACCTGAAAAAGGTGGAAAATGAGAAAATCACATGTAGAACCCAGAATAGCGAAAAAACTTGAAAAAGGTGAAAAATGAGAAAATCACACTGCAGGACCCAGAATATGCTGAGAAACCCTGATAATCATGGAAAATTAAATGTTCACACTGTAGGACCCAGAATATGCCTAGAAACCCTTGAAAAACTTGGAAAAATAAAATACACGCTGTAGGAACCAGAATATATTGAGAAACCCTGAAAAAGTAGGAAATCAAAAACTCACACTGAAGGACCCCGAATATGGGGAGAAATCCTAAAAAAAGTGGAAATGAGAAAAATCACACTCTAGGACCCAGAATATGACGAAAAAACCTGAAAAACATGGAAAATTAAAAATTCACACTGAAGGTCCGGGAATATGGTGAGAAAACCTGAAAAACGAGGAAAATTAAAAACACAAACTGAAGGACCCAGAATATGTCGAGAAAACATAAAAAACATGGAAAATTAAATATTCACACTGTAGGACCCAGAATATGGCGAGAAACACTGAAAAAGGAGGAAAATGAGAAAATCACACTATAGGACCAGAATATGGCAAGAAACCTTGAAAAACGTGGAAAATTAAAAATTCACAATGTAGGACCCAGAATATGCTGAGAAAATCTGAAAAAGTTGGATAATGAGAATATCAAACTGTAGGACCCAGAACATGACGAAAAAAACTTAAAAACGTTTAAAATTAAAAAATCAAACTGTAGGACCTGAATATGGCGAGAAACCCTGAGAATCGTGGAAAATTTAAAAATCACACTGTAGGACGCAGAATATGGCGATTAACCCTGTAAAAAGTGGAATATTAAAAACTCACACTGAAGTACCCCGAAATTGGCAAGAAAACCTGAAAAAGGTGGAAAATGAAAAAAATCACACTGTAGGACCCAAAATATGCTGAGTAACCCTGAAAAACTTGGAAAATTAAAAATACACGCTGTAGGACCCAGAATATGGCAAAAAACCCTGAAAGAATTAGAAAATTAAAAACTCACACTGAAGGAACCGGAATATGGCAAGAAAACCTGAAAAAGTGGAAAGTCTCTCTCTGTCTCTCTCTCTATGTCTCTCTCTGTCTCTCTCTTTCTCTATCTCTGTCTCTCTCTATTTCTCTCTGTCTCTATCTGTCTCTCTCTCTGTCTCTCTCTGTCTCTCTCTCTCTGTCTCTCTCTTTCCCTCTCTCTGTCTCTCTCTGTCTCTATCTCTGTCTCTCTCTGTCTCTCTCTGTCACTCTGTCTCTCTCTGTCTCTCTCTGTCCCTCTCTGTCTCTCTCTGTGTCTTTCTTTGTCTCTCTCTGTCTCTCCCTGTCTCTCTCTGTCTCTCTCTTTATGTCTCTCTCTGTCTCTCTCTTTCTCTCTCTCTGTATCTCTCTGTCTCTCTTTGTCTCTCTCTGTGTCTTTCTTTGTCTCTCTCTGTCTCTCTTTGTCTCTCTCTGTAACTCTCTCTGTCTCTCTCTGTCTCTCTCTTTCTCTATCTCTGTCTCTCTCTGTTTCTCTCTGTCTCTATCTCTCTGTGTGTCTCTTTCTTTCCTTCTCTCTGTCTCTATCTCTTTCTCTCTATGTCTCTCTCTGTCACTCTGTCTCTCTCTGTCTCTCTCTGTCTCTCTCTGTCTATCTGTCTCTCTCTGTCTCTCTCTGTCTCTCTCTCTGTCTCTCTCTGTCTCTCTCTGTGTCTTTCTTTGTCTCTCTCTGTCTCTCTGTCTCTCTCTGTCTCTCTCTGCGTCTCTCTCTATCTCTCTCTGTCTCTCTCTGTCTCTCTCTGTCTCTCTCAATGTATCTCTCTCTCTATGTCTCTCTCTGTGTCTTTTTTTGTCTCTCTCTGTCTCTCTCTGTCTCTCTGTGTGTCTCTCTCTGTCTCTCTCTCTATCTCTGTCTCTCTCTGTCTTTCTCACTCTGTCTCTGTCTCTCTCTGACTCTCTCTGTCTCTCTCTTTCTGTCTCTCTCTGTCTCTATCTCTGTCTCTCTCTGTCCTTCTGACTCTTTCTGTCTCTCTCTGTCTCTATCTCTGTCTCTCTCTGTCTCTCTCCTTCTCTCTCTCTGTCTCTCTCTTTCCCTCTCTCTGTCTCTCTCTGTCTCTATCTCTGTCTCTGTCTCTCTCTGTAACTCTGTCTCTCTCGGTCTCTCTCTGTCTCTCTCTGTCTATCTGTCACTCTCTGTCTCTATCTCTATATCTCTTTGTCTCTGTCTTTCTCTGTGTCTTTCTTTGTCTCGCTCTGTCTCTCTCTGTCTCTCTCTGTCTCTCTCTCTATGTCTCTCTTTGTCTCTCTCTTTCTCTATCTCTGTCTCTCTCTGTTTCTCTCTGTCTCTGTCTCTCTCTCTGTCTCTCTCTGTCTCTCTCTGTCTCTCTCTTTCCCTCTCTCTGTCTCTCTCTGTCTCTCTCTCTTTCTCTCTCTCTGTCTTTCTCTGTCACTCTGTCTCTCTGTCTCTCACTGTCTCTCTCTGTCTCTCTCTGTCTATCTGACTCTCTCTGTCTCTCTCTGTCTCTCTCTCTTTCTCTGTCTCTGTCTCTCTCTGTCTCTCTCTGTCACTCTGTCTCTCTCTGTTTCTCTCTGTCTCTATCTGTCTCTCTGTCTCTATCTGTCTCTCTCTGTCTCTCTCTGTCCCTCACTCTGTATCTCTCTGTCTCTATCTCTGTCTCTCTCTGTCACTCTGTCCCTCTCTGTCTCTCTCTCTATCTCTCTCTCTCTCTGTCTCTCTCTGTCTCTCTCTGTCTAACTCTATCTGTCTCTGTCTCTCTCTGTCTCCATCTGTCACTCTGTCGGTCTCTCTCTGTCTCTCTCTGTCCCTTCTGTCTCTATCTCTGTATCTCTCTGTCTCTCTCCCTGTCTCTCTGTCTCTCTCTGTGTCTCTGTCTCTCTCTGTCTCTCTCTGTCTCTCTCATGTATCTCTCTGTCTCACTATGTCTCTCTCTGTGTCTTTCTTTGTCTCTCTCTGTCTCTTTCTGTCTCTCTCTGTGTCTCTCTCTGTCTCTCTCTCTCTATCTCTGTCTCTCTCTGTCTTTCTCACTCTGTCTCTGTCTCTCTCTGTCCCTCTCTCTGTCTCTCTCTGTCTCTATCTCTGTCTCTCTCTGACTCTCTCTGTCTCTCTCTTTCTCTCTGTCTCTCTCTCTTTATCTCTCTGTCTCTCTCTGTCTCTCTCTGTCTCTCTCTCTCTGTGTCTCTCTCTGTCTTTCTCTGTCTCTATCTCTGTCTCTCTCTGTCTTTCTCTGGGTCTTCCTTTGTCTCTCTCTGTCTGTCTCTGTCTCACTCTCTGTCTTTCTCTGTCTCTCTCTGTGTCTCTCTCTGTCTTTCTCTGTCTCTATCTCTATCTCTCTCTGTCTCTCTCTGTCCTTCTGACTCTTTCTGTCTCTCTCTGTCTCTCTCTCTGTTTCTCTCTGTGTCTCTCTGTCTCTCTCTATGTCTTTCATTGTCTCTCTCTGTCTCTCTCTGTCTATCTCTCTGTCTCTCTCTGTCTCTCTCTGTCTCTCTCTGTCTCTATCTCTGTCTCTCTCTGTCTCTCTCTGTCTCTCTTTGTCTCTCTTAATGTATCTCTCTGTCTCTCTATGTCTCTCTCTGTGTCTTTCTTTGTCTCTCTCTGTCTCTCTCTCTCTCTGTGTCTCACTCTGTCTCTCTCTGTCTCACTCTCTGTCTCTGTCTCTCTCTCTGTCTCTCTCTGTCTCTCTCTCTAAATCTGTCTCTCTCTGTATTTCTCACTCTGTCTCTGTCTCTCTCTGTCCCTCTCTCTGTCTCTCTCTGTCTCTATCTCTGTCTCTCTCTGACTCTCTCTGTCTCTCTCTTTCTCTCTGTCTCTCTCTGTCTCTCTTTGTCTCTCTCTCTGTATCTCTCTGTGTCTCTCTGTGTCTCTCTGTGTCTCTCTGTCTCTCTCTGTGTCTCTCTCTGTCTCTCTCTGTCTATCTCTGTCTCTCTCTGTCTCTCTCAATGTATCTCTCTGTCTCTCTATGTCTCTCTCTGTGTCTTTCTTTGTCTCTCTCAGTCTCTCTCTCTCTCTCTGTCTCACTCTGTCTCTCTCTCTGTCTCTCTTTGTCTCTCTCTCTGTATCTCTCTGTCTCTCTCTGTCTCTCTCTGTCTCTCTCTGTCTCTCTCTCTGTGTCTCTCTCTGTCTTTCTTTTTCTCTATCTATATCGCTCTCTGTCTCTCTCTGTGTCTTTTTTTGTCTCTCTCTGTCTCTCTCTGTCTCTCTCTGTCTCTCTTAGTCTCTCTCTGTGTCTTTCATTGTCTCTCTCTGTCTCTCTCTTTCTTTCGGTGTCTCTCTCTCTGTCTCTCTCTGTCTCACTCTCTGTCTCTCTCTGTCTCTATCTCTGTCTCTCTCTGTCTCTCTCTGTCTGTCTCTGTCTGTCTATGTCTATCTCTGTCTCTCTCTGTGTCTCTCTGTGTCTCTCTGTCTCTCTCTGTGTCTCTCTCTGTGTCTCTCTGTCTCTATCTCTGTCTCTCTCTGTCTCTCTCAATGTATCTCTCTGTCTCTCTATGTCTCTCTCTGTGTCTTTCTTTGTCTCTCTCTGTCTCTCTCTTTCTGTGTCTCACTCTGTCTCTCTCTGTGTCTCTCTCTGTCTCTGTCTCTGTCTCTCTCTCTGTCTCTCTCTGTCTCTCTCTCTAACTCTGTCTCTCTCTGTATTTCTCACTCTGTCTCTGTCTCTCTCTGTCCCTCTCTCTGTCTCTCTCTGTCTCTATCTCTGTCTCTCTCTGACTCTCTCTGTCTCTCTCTTTCTCTCTGTCTCTCTCTGTCTCTCTTTGTCTCTCTCTCTGTATCTCTCTGTGTCTCTCTGTGTCTCTCTGTGTCTCTCTCTGTGTCTCTCTGTGTGTCTCTCTGTCTCTCTCTGTGTCTCTCTGTGTCTCTCTGTGTCTCTCTGTCTCTCTCTGTGTCTCTCTCTGTCTCTCTCTGTCTATCTCTGTCTCTCTCTGTCTCTCTCAATGTATCTCTCTGTCTCTCTATGTCTCTCTCTGTGTCTTTCTTTGTCTCTTCTATGTCTCTCTCTGTCTCTCTCTCTGTCTCCCTCAGTCTCTCTCTGTGTCTCTCTCTGTCTTTCTCTGTGTCTCTCTGTGTCTCTCTGTGTCTCTCTGTCTCTCTTTGTCTCTCTGTCTGTATCTCTCTGTCTCTCTGTCTCTCTCTGTCTCTCTTTGTCTCTCTCTCTGTATCTCTCTGTGTCTCTCTGTGTCTCTCTGTGTCTCTCTCTGTGTCTCTCTGTGTCTCTCTCTGTCTCTCTTTGTGTCTCTCTGTGTCTCTCTGTGTCTCTCTGTCTCTCTTTGTCTCTCTCTGTCCTTCTGTATCTTTCTGTCTCTCTCTGTCTCTCTCTCTGTATCTCTCTGTCTCTCTCTGTCTCTCTCCGTGTCTTTCTTTGTCTCTCTCTGTCTCTCTCTGTCTCTTTGTGTCTCTCTCTATCTCTCTCTGTCTCTCTCTGTCTCTATCTCTGTCTCTCTCTGTCTGTCTCTGTCTCTCTGTGTCTCTCTCTCTGTCTCTCTCTGTGTCTCTCTCTGTGTGTCTCTGTCTCTCTCTGTTTCTCTCTCTGTCTCTCTCTGTCTCTAACTCTGTCTCTCTCTGTCTCTCTGACTCTCTCTGTATCTCTCTGTCTCTCTCTGTCTCTCTCTGTGTTTTTCTTTGTCTCTCTCTGTCTCTCTCTGTCTCTCTCTCTGTCTCTCTCTGTCTCTCTCTGTCTCTCTCTGTCTCTGTGTTTTTCTTTGTCTCTCTCTGTCTCTCTCTGTGTCTCTTTCTGTCTCACTCAGTCTCTCTCTGTCTCTCTCTGTCTCTCTCTCTGTCTCTCTCTCTGTCTCTCTCTGTCTCTCTCTCTTTCTCACTCTGTGTATCTATGTCTCTCTCTGTGTCTCTCTCTGTCTCACTCTGTCTTTCTCTGTCTCTCTCTGTCTCTCTCTCTGTCTCTCTGTCTCTCTTTGTCTCTCTCTGTCTCTATCTCTGTCTCTCTCTGTGTCTCTCTCTGTCTCTCTCTGTCTGTCTCTGTCTCTCTGTGTGTCTCTCTCTGTGTCTCTCTGTGTCTCTCTCTGTGTCTCTCTCTGTCTCTCTGTCTCTCTCAATGTATCTCTCTGTCTCTCTATGTCTCTCTCTGTCTTTCTTTGTCTCTCTCTGTCTCTCTCTGTCTCTCTCTGTCTCTCTATGTGACTGTCAGTGGCCCCACACAGCCTCACATATACTTCTAAAAATTTAAAGAAGGGTGTGGCCACTCTAAAAGCTCAACAATTAACAGCATTGTCTCCTCTTCCAGAGTACCTGGGATCAACTACCAGCAACTATATGGTGGCCCATCTCCAGTTCCAGGGGATCAGACAGACAGACATACAGACAGTGATAAAAATGGCAGGCCTGCCTGGTCTTTCTTTCTTTCTTATCCTTTTTAAAAAATGTTTATTTATATATTTATTTATGTATTTATTAGATATAAGTACACTGTAGCTGTCTTCAGACACTCCAGAAGAGGGTGTCAGATTCTGGAGAATCTAAATCCCTCTTATGGTCTGCATATGATGTACATAAACACAGCCTCACATATACTTCTAAAAATTTAAAGATGTGTGGGGCCACTGAGAGGGCTCAACAATTAACAGCATTGTCTCCTCTTTCAGAGAACCTGGGATCAACTACCAGCAACTTTATGGTAGCCCATCTCCAGTTCCAGGGGATCAGACAGACAGACAGACAGACAGACAGACAGAGATAAGGATGGCAGGCCTGCCTGGTCTTACTTTCTATCTTATCCTTTTTAAAAAATGTTTATTTATTTATTTATTTACTTATGTATTTATTATATATAAGTACACTGTAGCTGTCTTCAGTCACTCCAGTAGAGGGTGTCAGATTCTGGAGAATCTAAATCCTCTTATAATCTGAATATGATGTACATAAACACAGCCTCACTTATACTTCTAAATATTTAAAGAAGTGTGGGGCCATTGAAAGGGCTCAACAATTAACAGCATTGTCTCCTCTTCCAGAGTACATGGGATCAACTACCAGCAACTATATGGTGGCCCATCTCCAGTTCCAGGGGATCAGACAGACAGACATACAGACAGTGATAAGGATGGCAGGCCTGCCTGGTCTTTCTTTCTTTCTTATCCTTTTTAAAAAAATGTTTATTTATATATTTATTTATGTATTTATTAGATATAAGTACACTGTAGCTGTCTTCAGACACTCCAGAAGAGGGTGTCAGATTCTGGAGAATCTAAATCCCTCTTATGGACTGCATATGATGTACATAAACACAGCCTCACATATACTTCTAAAAATTTAAAGATGTGTGGGGCCACTGAGAGGGCTCAACAATTAACAGCATTGTCTCCTCTTTCAGGGAACCTGGGATAAACTACCAGCACCTTATGGTGGCCCATCTCAAGTTCCAAGGGATCAGACAGACAGACAGACAGAGAGACAGAGATAAAGATGGCAGGCCTGACTGGTCTTTCTTTATTTCTTATACTTTTTTAAAAATGTTTATTTATTTATTTATTTATTTATTAGATATAAGTACACTGTAGCCGTCTTCAGACACTCCAGAAGATGGTGTCAGATTCTGGAGAATCTAAATCCCTCTTATGGTCTGAATATGATGTACATAAACACAGCCTCACATATACTTCTAAAAATTAAAAATGGGTGGGGCCACTGAAAGGGCTCAACAATTAACAGCATTGTCTCCTCTTCCAGAGAACCTCGGATCAACTACCAGCACCTACAAAGTGGCCCATCTCCAGTTCCAGGGGATCAGACAGACAGACAGACAGGCAGAGATAAAGATGGCAGGCCTGCCTGGTCTTTCTTTCTTTCTTATCCTTTTTAAAAAATATTTATTTATTTATTTATTTATTTATTTATTTATTTATTTATTTATGTATTTCTTAGATATAAGTACACTGTAGCTTTCTTTAGACACTCCAGAGGAGGGTGTCAGATTCTGGAGAATGTAAATCCCTCTTATGGTCTGCATATGATGTACATAAACACAGCCTCACATATACTGAGCTGAGGTGTCACAGGCCAACTGCTGGAATTTCTGAGTACCACCTAGATAGAGAAAAGCTATGCTGTGGTTGCTTAATTTATGTATTTTATTATTTCTATTTGTTGTTTTGTTTTGTTTTATTTGTTTTTAGAGAAGTCCTCTGTCTGTAGCTCTGGCTGACCCAGGACTGCCTACTTGTGTTAATTAGGGTTTCACAGCTGAGAACAGACACCAAGAGCAAGGTAAGGCTTAGAAAACCCTACATTCAGTGGTGGCTCAAGCTCTTAATGAGAGCACTCTGTAGGCAGAGGCAGTCAGTTTCTGAGTTCGAGGCCACCCTGGTGAAAGACAGGGCTAGGGTAGGGGCTAGGGTGAGGAAAGGAAGAAAGGAAAGAAGGAAAGAAAGAAAGGAAAGAAGAACAGAAAGAAAGAAAAAGTTTTTATAAAAGTTTTATAAAAAGTGTTAAAGTTTTTAAAAATTAAAAAAAAAAATACCAGATCACCATCACACAGCATTGGCTGTCTTCAGGTGTATCCTTTCAGCCTCCAAAACAAAAAACAATGGCTGGCTGTCTTCAGGTGTATCCTATTCTCGAGTCTTATTTCCAACCTTAGAGCTGGGCTGAGATGCCTCATTATGTAATTGCAAACCTTCCTTGGTTTGTCCATTCCATTTCTAAGACTAACAGGCCTTTTTCTATTTATTGAATATGCTCATGACTGTCCTTTAGATATAGTAAATATAACTGTTGCTTATAAAACTTGTTTTCTAGGAATTTTTAAAGGGCAATGGCAGAGTTTATTTATAAAAAAATATTTTGCATTTATTTATTTGTGTGAGTGATGAAGCTCAGGTCTTCAAACTTGTCAGGAGGTATGATTACCTCCCCTCTCTCTCAACCCCTCTCTCTCCTCTCTCAATGATTGTGTAAGAATGTTTTGCATGTGTATGCTGTGCCCACAGACTCCAGAACAGAGTATTAGATCCCCTGGAACTGGAGATGGGCCACCATATATAATACTGGTAATTGAGCCCAGGTTCTCTGGAAGAGGAGACAATGCTCTTAATTGTTGAGCCCTCTCTGTAGCCACATCTTTCTTTTTTTTTTTTTTTTTTGAGTATATGTGAGGCTGTGTTTATATACATCATATGCAGACAATAAGAATGATTTAGATTCTTCAGAATCTGACACCCTCTTCTGGACTGTCTGAAGATAGCTACAGCATACTTAAATATAATAAATAAATAAATCTTTAAAAAGAAAAGGAAAAGTAAAAAAGAAAGAACAGGCCTGTCATATGCATGTTCATAGAGGAAAATGGAAGAGACCCCAATCTAACCTCAGCAGGGTGCTTCCTTCTGGATGGTAGCTCACAGTTTCATCCCAGCAAGACAGGCAAATCACTGAGTTCAAGGACAGTAAGGTTCAGGACAGCCAAGGTTAGGAAGGAAAAGGGTCTATGTTGAGAATACAAACCGACAAAACAACAACTAGGAAAAAGAAGTGACAGTGTAACTTGGGGTAGGGTACCAACAAGAGAAAGCTTTCTGTTACCACTTACAAACACCAGTAGCCTTGCACCCTTCTGCCCAGGTCCCTGCCTTCCTTTCTAGGAATTCTAAGGATGCCAGGGGGTGGGGGAATCCAGATTAACTTTTTAAAAACAAAGACTTGGCCTTTGATGTCTATAGGAAGCCCTTCTCAGTGCCTTTAACTACCACTGAACTTTCAGGGCTGTGACTCAACTGTAACAAGGAACAGGGCTAAGAACTTGCAGCCTTTGAAAACAACTATTTTTTTAAAGTGGGGGACACAAATCAGCAGTAGAACCCCTCAGGTTCAGCCATAATACTTGTTAGGGAAAGAGACTCAATGTCCGGAGCTGAGGTCTCATGGGTGAACTGCTTCAAGTTCTGAGTATCATTGAAAGAAAGAAAAGATATCATGTGGTTGCTTAATTTATTTATTTTATTATTTCTATTTTTTGTTTTCTTTTGTTTTGTTTTAGAAAAGGCCTCAGTCTGTAGCTATGGCTGACCTAGGACAGACTACATGTGTTAATTAGGGTTTCACAGCTGAGAAACAGACCATACCTATGTAAGACTTAGAAAACCCAACAGTCAGTGGTGGCTCGAGCTCTTGATGAGAGCACTCTGGAGGCAGAGGCAGTCAGTTTCTGAGTTCGAGGCCAGCCTGGTTAAAGACAGGGATAGGCAGGGCTAGGCAAGGCAGGGCTGGGCTAGGCTAGGCTAGGCAAGGGGCTGGGCTAGTCAAGGCAAGGGACTAGGCTAGGCTACTCAAGGGGATAGGCAAGACAGACAGACAGAGAGAAGGACAGACAAGGATGGCAGGCCTGCCTGGTTTTTTTTTCTTTCTTATCCCTTTTAAAAATGTTTGTTTATTTATTTATTCATTTATTTATTTATGTATTTATTAGATATAAGTACACTGTAGCTGTCTTCAGACACTCCAGAAGAGGGTGTCAGATTCTGGAGAATCTATATCCCTCTTGTGGTCTGCATATGATGTACATACACACAGCCTCACATTTACATCTAAAAATTTAAAGATGTGTTGGTCCAATGAAAGGGATCAACAATTAACAGCATTGTCTCCTCTTATAGAGAACCTGGGATCAAGTACCAGCAACTATATGGTGGCCCATCTCCAGTTACAGGGGTTCAGAAAGACAGACAGACATACAGACAGATAGAGTTAAGGATGGAAGGCCTACCTTGTCTTTCCTTCTTTCTTATCCTTTTAAAAAATGTTTATTAATTTAAGTATGTATTTATTAGATATAAGTACACTGTAGCTGCTTTCAGACACTCCAGAAGAGGGTGTCAGATTCTGGAGAATCTAAATCCCTCTTATGGTCTGCATATGATGTACATAAACACAGCCTCACATATACTTCTAAAAATTTAAAGATGGGTGGGGCCACTGAAAGGGCTCAACAATTAACAGCACTGACTCCTCTTCCAGAGAACCTGGGATCAACTACGAGCAACTATATGGTGGCCCATCTCCCGTTCCAGGGGATCAGGCAGACAAAGAGACAGACAGACAAGGGTGGCAGGCCTCCCTGGCTTTTCTTTCTTTCTTATCCTTTTTAAAAAATGTTTATTTATTTATTTATGTATTTATTAGATATAAGTACACCGTAGCTGTCTTCAGACACTCCAGAAGAGGGTGTCAGATTCTGGAGAATATAAATCCCTCTTATGGTCTGCATATGATGGACATAAACACAGATTCACATACACTTCTAAAAATTTAAGATGGGTGGGCCCACTGAAAGGGCTCAACAATTAACAGCATTGTCTCTTCTTCCAGAGAACCTGGGATCAACTACCAGCAACTATATGGTGGCCCATCTCCAGTTCCAGAGGATCAGACAGATAGACAGACAGAGATAAAAAGGGCAGGTCTGCCTGGTTTTTCTTTCTTTCTTATCCTTTTAAAATAATGTTTATTTATTTATTTATTCATTTATTTATTTATGTATTTATTAGCTATAAGTACATTGTAGTTGTCTTTAGACACTCCAGAAGAGGGTGTCAGATTCTGGAGAATCTAAATCCCTCTTATGGTCTGCATATGATGTACATAAACACAGCCTAACATATACTTCTAAAAATTTAAAGATAGGTGGAGCCACTGAAAGGGCTCAACAATTAACAGCATTGTCTCTTCTTCCAGAGAACCTGGGATCAACTAACAGCAACAATATGGTGGCCCATCTCCAGTTCCAAGGAATCAGACAGACAGACAGACAGACTGACAGAGGTAAGGATGGAGGCCTGCCTGGTCTTTCTTTCTTTCTTATACTTTTAAAAAAATGTTTATTTATTTATTTATTTATTTATTTATTTATTTATTTATTTATGTATTTATTAGATATAAGTACACTGTAGCTGTCTTCAGACACTCTAGAAGAGGGTGTCATCTTCTGGAGAATCTAAATCCCTCATATGGTCTGCATATGATGTACATAAACACAGCCTCACATATACTTCTAAAAATTTAAAGATGGGTGGGCCCACTGAAAGGGCTCAACAATTAACACCATTGTCTCCTCTTCCAGAGAACGTGGGATCAACTACCAGCAACTATGTGGTGGCCCATCTCAAGTTGCAGGGCATCAGAGAGACAGACAGACAGACAGAGATAAGGATGGCAGGCCTGCCTGATTTATCTTTCTTTCTTATCTTTTTAAAAAATGTTTATTAATTAATTAATTAATTTATTTATTTATTTATTTATTAGATATAAGTACACTGTAGCTGTCTTCAGACTCTCCAGAAAAGGGTGTCAGATTCTGGAGAATCTATATCCCTCTTATGGTCTGCATATGATGTACATAAACACAGCCTCACATATACTTCTAAAAATTTAAAGATGGTTGGGGCCAAAGAAAGGGCTCAACAATTAACAGCATTGTCTCCTCTTCCAGAGGACCTGGGATCAACTACCAGCAACTATATTGTGGCCCATCTCCAGTTCCAGGCGATCAGACAGACATACATACAGACAGACAGACAAGGATTGCAGGCCTGCCTGGTTTTTCTTTCTTTCTTATACATTTTAAAAATGTTTATTTATTTATATATATATTTATTAGATATAAGTACACTGTAGCTGTCTTCAGACACTCCAGAAGAGGGTGTCATATTCTGGAGAATCTAAATCACTCTTATGGTCTGCATATGATGTACATAAACACAGCCTCACATATATTTCTAAAAATTTGAAGAAGGGTGGGACCACTCTAAAAGCTCAACAATTAACAGCATTGTATCCTCTTCCAGAGTTTCTGGGATCAACTACCAGCAACTATATGGTGGCCCATCTCCAGTTCCAGGGGATCAGACAGACAGACAGACAGACAGTGATAAGGATGGCAGGCCTGCCTGGTCTTTCTTTCTTTCTTATCCTTTTTAAAAAAATGTTTATTTATATATTTATTTATGTATTTATTAGATATATGTATACTGTAGCTGCATTCAGACACTCCAGAAGAGGGTGTCAGATTCTGGAGAATCTAAATCCCTCTTATGGTCTGCATATGATGTACATAAACACAGCCTCACATATACTTCTAAAAATTTAAAGAAGGGTGGGGCCACTCTAAAAGCTCAACAATTAACAGCATTGTCTCCTCTTCCAGAGTACCTGGGATCAACTACCAGCAACTATATGGTGGCCCATCTCCAGTTCCAGGGGATCAGACAGACAGACATACAGACAGTGATAAGGATGGCAGGCCTGCCTGGTCTTTCTTTCTTTCTTATCCTTTTTAAAAAAATGTTTATTTATATATTTATTTATGTATTTATTAGATATATGTACACTGTAGCTGTCTTCAGACACTCCAGAAATGAGTGTCAGATTCTGGAGAATCTAAATCCCTCTTATGGTCTGCATATTCGGTACATAAACACAGCCTCGCATATACTTCTAAAAATTTAAAGATGGGTGGGTCCACTGAGAGGGCTCAACAATTAACAGCATTGTCTCCTCTTTCAGAGAACCTGGGATAAACTACCAGCACCTTATGGTGGCCCATCTCCAGTTCCAGAGGATCAGACAGACATACAGACAGAGAGACAGAGATATGGATAGCAGGCCTGCCTGGTCTTTCTTTATTTCTTATACTTTTTAAAAAATATTTATTTATTTATTTATTTATTTATTTATTTATCTATGTATGTATTAGATATAAGTACACTGTAGCTGTCTTCAGACACTCCAGAAGAGGGTGTCAGATTCTAGAGAATCTAAATCCTCTTATGGTCTGAATATGATGTACATAAACACAGCCTCACATATACTTCTAAAAATTATAAATAGGTGGGGCCACTGAAAGGACTCAACAATTAACAGCATTGTCTCCTCTTCCAGAGAACCTGGGATCAACTACCAGCACCTAAAAGGTGGCCCATCTCCAGTTCCAGGGGATCAGACAGACAGACAGACAGACAGAGATAAGGAGGGCAGGCATGCCTGGTTTTTCTTTCTTTCTTATCCTTTTAAAATAATGTTTATTTATTTATTTATTTATTTATTTATTTATTTATTTATTTATGTATTTATTAGATATAAGTACACTGTAGTTGTCTTCAGACACTCCAGAAGAGGGTGTCAGATTCTGGAGAATCAAAATCCCTCTTATGGTCTACATATGATATACGTAAACACAGCCTAACATATACTTCTAAAAATTTAAAGATAGGTGGAGCCACTGAAAGGGCTCAACAATTAACAGCATTGTCTCTTCTTCCAGAGAACCTGGGATCAACTAACAGCAACTATATGGTGGCCCATCTCCAGTTCCGAGGGATCAGACAGACAGACTGACAGAGGTAAGGATGGAGGCCTGCGTGGTCTTTCTTTCTTTCTTATACTTTTAAAATAATGTTTATTTATTTATTTATTTATTTATTTATTTATTTATTTATTTATTTATTTATTAGATATAAGTACACTGTAGCTGTCTTCAGACACTCTAGAAGAGGGTGTCATCTTTTGGAGAATCTAAATCGCTCTTATGGTCTGCATATGATGTACATAAACACAGCCTCATATATACTTCTAAAAATTTAAAGATGGGTGGGCCCACTGAAAGGGCTCAACAATTAACACCATTGTCTCCTCTTCCAGAGAACGTGGGATCAACTACCAGCAACTATGTGGTGGCCCATCTCAAGTTGCAGGGGATCAGACAGACAGACAGACAGACAGAGATAAGGATGGCAGGCCTGCCTGGTCTTTCATTCTTTCTTATCCTTTTTTAAAAAAAGATTATTTATATATTTATTTATGTATTTATTAGATATAAGTACACTGTAGCTGTCTTCAGACTCTCCAGAAGAGGGTGTCAGATTCTGGAGAATCTATATCCCTCTTATAGTCTGCATATGATGTACATAAACACAGCCTCACATATACTTCTAAAAATTTAAAGATGGTTGGGGCCACTGAAAAAGCTCAACAATTAACAGCATTGTCTCCTCTTCCAGAGGACCTGGCATCAACTACCAGCAAATATATTGTGGCCCATCTCCAGTTCCAGGGGATCAGACAGACATACATACAGACAGACAGACAAGGATTGCAGGCCTGCCTGGTTTTTCTTTCTTCTTATACATTTTAAAAATGTTTATTTATTTATATATATATTTATTAGATATAAGTACATTGTAGCTGTCTTCAGACACTTCAGAAGAGGGTGTCATATTCTGGAGAATCTAAATCCCTCTTTTGGACTGCATATGATGTACATAAACACAGCCTCACATATACTTCTAAAAATTTAAAGAAGGGTGGGGCCACTCTAAAAGCTCAACAATTAACACCATTGTCTCCTCTTCCAGAGTACCTGGGATCAACTACCAGCAACTATATGGTGGCCCATCTCCAGTTCCAGAGGATCAGACAGACAGACATACAGACAGTGATAAGGATGGCAGGCCTGCCTGGTCTTTCTTTCTTTCTTATCCTTTTAACAAAAAATGTTTATTTATATATTTATTTATGTATTTATTAGATATAAGTACACTGTAGCTGTCTTCAGACACTCCAGAAGAGGGTGTCAGATTCTGGAGAATCTAAATCCCTCTTATGGTCTGCATATGATGTACATAAACACAGCCTCACATATACTTCTAAAAAATTAAAGATGTGTGGGGCCACTGAGAGGGCTCAACAATTAACAGCATTGTCTCCTCTTTCAGAGAACCTGGGATAAACTACCAGCACCTTATGGTGGCCCATCTCCAGTTCCAGTGGATCAGACAGACAGACAGACAGACAGAGAGACAGAGATAAGGATGGCAGGTCTGCCTGGTCTTTCTTTATTTCTTATACTTTTTAAAAAATGTTTATTTATTTATTTATTTATTTATTTATTTATTTATTTATTTATTTATTTATTAGATATAAGTACACTGTAGCCGTCTTCAGACACTCCAGAAGAGGGTGTCAGATTCTGGAGAATCTAAATCCCTCTTATGGTCTGAATATGATGTACATAAACACAGCCTCACATATACTTCTAAAAATTAAAAATAGGTGGGTCCACTGAAAGGACTCAACAATTAACAGCATTGTCTCCTCTTCCAGAGAACCTGGGAACAACTACCAGCACCTAAAAGGTGGCCCATCTCCAGTTCCAGGGGATCAGACAGACAGACAGACAGACAGTGATAAGAATGGCAGGCCTGCCTGGTCTTTCTTTCTTTCTCATTCTTTTTTTAAAAAAATGTTTATTTATTTATTTATTTATTTATTTATTTATTTATTTATTTATTTATTATTAGATATAAGTACACTGTAGCTGTTCAGACACTCCAGAAGAGGGTGTCAGATTCTGGAGAATCTAAATCACTCTTATGGTCTGCATATGATGTACATAAACACAGCCTCACATATACTTCTATAAATTTAAAGAAGGGTGGGGCCACTCTAAAAGATCAACAATTAACAGCATTGTCTCCTCTTCCAGAGTACCTGGGATCAACTACCAACAACTATAAGGTGGCCCATCTCCAGTTCCAGGGGATCAGACAGACAGACATACAGACAGTGATAAGGATGGCAGGCCTGCCTGGTCATTCTTTCTTCCTTATCCTTTTCAAAAAAATGTTTATTTATATATTTATTTATGTATTTATTAGATATAAGTACACTGTAGCTGTCTTCAGACACTCCAGAAGAGGGTGTCAGATTCTGGAGAATCTAAATCCCTCTTATGGTCTGCATATGATGTACATAAACACAGCCTCACATATACTTCTAAAAAATTAAAGATGTGTGGGGCCACTGAGAGGGCTCAACAATTAACAGCATTGTCTCCTCTTTCAGAGAACCTGGGATAAACTACCAGCACCTTATGGTGGCCCATCTCCAGTTCCAGTCGATCAGACAGACAGACAGACAGACAGAGAGACAGAGATAAGGATGGCAGGTGTGCCTGGTCTTTCTTTATTTCTTATACTTTTTAAAAAATGTTTATTTATTTATTTATTTATTTATTTATTTATTTATTTATTTATTTATTTATTAGATATAAGTACACTGTAGCCGTCTTCAGACACTACAGAAGAGGGTGTCAGATTCTGGAGAATCTAAATCCCTCTTATGATCTGAATATGATGTACATAAACACAGCCTCACATATACTTCTAAAAATTAAAAAGAGGTGGGGCCACTGAAAGGACTCAACAATTAACAGCATTGTCTCCTCTTCCAGAGAACCTGGGAACAACTACCAGCACCTAAAAGGTGGCCAATCTCCAGTTCCAGGGGATCAGACAGACAGACAGACAGACAGTGATAAGGATGGCAGGCCTGCCTGGTCTTTCTTTCTTTCTCATTCTTTTTTTAAAAAAATGTTTATTTATTTATTTATTTATTTATTTATTTATTTATTTATTATTAGATATAAGTACACTGTAGCTGTCTTCAGACTCTCCAGAAGACGGTGCAGATTCTGGAGAATCAATATCCCTCTTATGGTCTGCATATGATGTACATGAAAACAGCCTCACATATACTTCTAAAAATTTAAAGATGGGTGGGGCCACTGAAAGTGCTCAACAACTAACAGCATTGTCTCCTCTTCCAGAGATCCTGGGATCAACTACCAGCAACTATATGGTGGTCCATCCAGTTCCAGGGTATCTGACAGATAGACAGACAGACAGACAGACAGACAAGGTGGCAGGCATGCCTGGTCTTTCTTTCTTTCTTATTCTTTTTAAAAAATGTTTATTTATTTATTTATGTATTTATTAGATATAAGTACACTGTAGTTGTCTTCAGACACTCTAGAAGAGGGTGTCATATTCTGGAGAATCTAAATCCCTCTTATGGTCTGCATATGATGTACATAAACACAGCCTCACATATACTTCTAAAAATTTAAAGTTGGGTGGGCCCATTGAAAGGGCTCAACTATTAACAGCATTGTCTCCTCTTCCAGAGAACCTGGGAACAACTACCAGCACCTAAAAGGTGGCCCATCTCCAGTTCCAGGGGATCAGACAGACAGACAGACAGACAGTGATAAGGATGGCAGGCCTGCCTGGTCTTTCTTTCTTTCTCATTCTTTTTTTAAAAAAATGTTTATTTATTTATTTATTTATTTATTTATTTATTTATTTATTTATTTATTATTAGATATAAGTACACTGTAGCTGTCTTCAGACTCTCCAGAAGACGGTGCAGATTCTGGAGAATCAATATCCCTCTTATGGTCTGCATATGATGTACATGAAAACAGCCTCACATATACTTCTAAAAATTTAAAGATGGGTGGGGCCACTGAAAGTGCTCAACAACTAACAGCATTTTCTCCTCTTCCAGAGATCCTGGGATCAACTACCAGCAACTATATGGTGGTCCATCCAGTTCCAGGGTATCTGACAGATAGACAGACAGACAGACAGACAGACAGACAAGGTGGCAGGCATGCCTGGTCTTTCTTTCTTTCTTATTCTTTTTAAAAAATGTTTATTTATTTATTTATGTATTTATTAGATATAAGTACACTGTAGTTGTCTTCAGACACTCTAGAAGAGGGTGTCATATTCTGGAGAATCTAAATCCCTCTTATGGTCTGCATATGATGTACATAAACACAGCCTCACATATACTTCTAAAAATTTAAAGTTGGGTGGGCCCATTGAAAGGGCTCAACAATTAACACCATTGTCTCCTCTTCCAGAGAACGTGGGATCAACTACCAGCAACTATATGGTGGCCCATCTCAAGTTGCAGGGGATCAGACAGACAGAGAGACAGACAGTGATAAGGATGGCAGGCCTGCCTGATTTTTCTTTCTTTCTTATCCTTTTAAAAAATGTTTATTTATTTATTTATTTATTTATTTATTTATGTACTTATTAGATATAATTCACTCTAGCTGTCTTCAGACTCTCCAGAAGAGGGTGTCAGATTCTGGGGAATCTATATCCCTCTTATGGTCTGCATATGATGTACATAAACACAGCCTCAAATATACTTCTAAAAATTTAAAGATGGGTGGGGCCACAGAAAGGGCTCAACAATTAACAGCATTGTCTCCTCTTCCAGAGGACCTGGGATCAACTACCAGCAACTATATTGTGGCCCATCTCCAGTTCCAGGGGATCAGACAGACAGACAGACAGACAGTGATAAGGATGGCAGTCCTGCCGGGTCTTTCTTACTTTCTTATCCTTTTTTTAAAAAAATGTTTGTTTATTTATTTATTTATTTATTTATTTATTTATTTATTAGATATAAGTACACTGTAGCTGTTCAGACACTCCAGAAGAGGGTGTCAGATTCTGGAGAATCTAAATCCCTCTTATGGTCTGCATATGATGTACATAAACACAGCCTCACATATACTTCTAAAAATTTAAAGAAGGGTGGGGCCACTCTAAAAGCTCAACAATTAACAGCATTGTCTCCTCTTACAGAGTACCTGGGATCAACTACCAGCAACTATATGGTGGCCCATCTCCAGTTCCAGAGGATCAGACAGACAGACATACAGACAGTGATAAGGATGGCAGGCCTGCCTGGTCTTTCTTTCTTTCTTATCCTTTTAACAATAAATGTTTATTTATATATTTATTTATGTATTTATTAGATATAAGTACACTGTAGCTGTCTTCAGACACTCCAGAAGAGGGTGTCAGATTCTGGAGAATCTAAATCCCTCTTATGGTCTGCATATGATGTACATAAACACAGCCTCACATATACTTCTAAAAAATTAAAGATGTGTGGGGCCACTGAGAGGGCTCAACAATTAACAGCATTGTCTCCTCTTTCAGAGAACCTGGGATAAACTACCAGCACCTTATGGTGGCCCATCTCCAGTTCCAGTGGATCAGACAGACAGACAGACAGACAGAGAGACAGAGATAAGGATGGCAGGTCTGCCTGGTCTTTCTTTATTTCTTATACTTTTTAAAAAATGTTTATTTATTTATTTATTTATTTATTTATTTATTTATTTATTTATTAGATATAAGTACACTGTAGCCGTCTTCAGACACTCCAGAAGAGGGTGTCAGATTCTGGAGAATCTAAATCCCTCTTATGATCTGAATATGATGTACATAAACACAGCCTCACATATACTTCTAAAAATTAAAAATAGGTGGGTCCACTGAAAGGACTCAACAATTAACAGCATTGTCTCCTCTTCCAGAGAACCTGGGAACAACTACCAGCACCTAAAAGGTGGCCCATCTCCAGTTCCAGGGGATCAGACAGACAGACAGACAGACAGTGATAAGGATGGCAGGCCTGCCTGGTCTTTCTTTCTTTCTCATTCTTTTTTTAAAAAAATGTTTATTTATTTATTTATTTATTTATTTATTTATTTATTTATTTATTATTAGATATAAGTACACTGTAGCTGTTCAGACACTCCAGAAGAGGGTGTCAGATTCTGGAGAATCTAAATCACTCTTATGGTCTGCATATGATGTACATAAACACAGCCTCACATATACTTCTATAAATTTAAAGAAGGGTGGGGCCACTCTAAAAGATCAACAATTAACAGCATTGTCTCCTCTTCCAGAGTACCTGGGATCAACTACCAACAACTATAAGGTGGCCCATCTCCAGTTCCAGGGGATCAGACAGACAGACATACAGACAGTGATAAGGATGGCAGGCCTGCCTGGTCATTCTTTCTTCCTTATCCTTTTCAAAAAAATGTTTATTTATATATTTATTTATGTATTTATTAGATATAAGTACACTGTAGCTGTCTTCAGACACTCCAGAAGAGGGTGTCAGATTCTGGAGAATCTAAATCCCTCTTATGGTCTGCATATGATGTACATAAACACAGCCTCACATATACTTCTAAAAAATTAAAGATGTGTGGGGCCACTGAGAGGGCTCAACAATTAACAGCATTGTCTCCTCTTTCAGAGAACCTGGGATAAACTACCAGCAGCTTATGGTGGCCCATCTCCAGTTCCAGTCGATCAGACAGACAGACAGACAGACAGAGAGACAGAGATAAGGATGGCAGGTCTGCCTGGTCTTTCTTTATTTCTTATACTTTTTAAAAAATGTTTATTTATTTATTTATTTATTTATTTATTTATTTATTAGATATAAGTACACTGTAGCCGTCTTCAGACACTACAGAAGAGGGTGTCAGATTCTGGAGAATCTAAATCCCTCTTATGATCTGAATATGATGTACATAAACACAGCCTCACATATACTTCTAAAAATTAAAAATAGGTGGGGCCACTGAAAGGACTCAACAATTAACAGCATTGTCTCCTCTTCCAGAGAACCTGGGAACAACTACCAGCACCTAAAAGGTGGCCCATCTCCAGTTCCAGGGGATCAGACAGACAGACAGACAGACAGTGATAAGGATGGCAGGCCTGCCTGGTCTTTCTTTCTTTCTCATTCTTTTTTTAAAAAAATGTTTATTTATTTATTTATTTATTTATTTATTTATTTATTTATTTATTTATTTATTTATTATTAGATATAAGTACACTGTAGCTGTCTTCAGACTCTCCAGAAGACGGTGCAGATTCTGGAGAATCAATATCCCTCTTATGGTCTGCATATGATGTACATGAAAACAGCCTCACATATACTTCTAAAAATTTAAAGATGGGTGGGGCCACTGAAAGTGCTCAACAACTAACAGCATTGTCTCCTCTTCCAGAGATCCTGGGATCAACTACCAGCAACTATATGGTGGTCCATCCAGTTCCAGGGTATCTGACAGATAGACAGACAGACAGACAGACAGACAGACAAGGTGGCAGGCATGCCTGGTCTTTCTTTCTTTCTTATTCTTTTTAAAAAATGTTTATTTATTTATTTATGTATTTATTAGATATAAGTACACTGTAGTTGTCTTCAGACACTCTAGAAGAGGGTGTCATATTCTGGAGAATCTAAATCCCTCTTATGGTCTGCATATGATGTACATAAACACAGCCTCACATATACTTCTAAAAATTTAAAGTTGGGTGGGCCCATTGAAAGGGCTCAACAATTAACACCATTGTCTCCTCTTCCAGAGAACGTGGGATCAACTACCAGCAACTATATGGTGGCCCATCTCAAGTTGCAGGGGATCAGACAGACAGAGAGACAGACAGTGATAAGGATGGCAGGCCTGCCTGATTTTTCTTTCTTTCTTATCCTTTTAAAAAATGTTTATTTATTTATTTATTTATTTATTTATTTATGTACTTATTAGATATAATTCACTCTAGCTGTCTTCAGACTCTCCAGAAGAGGGTGTCAGATTCTGGGGAATCTATATCCCTCTTATGGTCTGCATATGATGTACATAAACACAGCCTCAAATATACTTCTAAAAATTTAAAGATGGGTGGGGCCACAGAAAGGGCTCAACAATTAACAGCATTGTCTCCTCTTCCAGAGGACCTGGGATCAACTACCAGCAACTATATTGTGGCCCATCTCCAGTTCCAGGGGATCAGACAGACAGACAGACAGACAGTGATAAGGATGGCAGTCCTGCCGGGTCTTTCTTACTTTCTTATCCTTTTTTTAAAAAAATGTTTGTTTATTGATTTATTTATTTATTTATTTATTTATTTATTTATTTATTAGATATAAGTACACTGTAGCTGTTCAGACACTCCAGAAGAGGGTGTCAGATTCTGGAGAATCTAAATCCCTCTTATGGTCTGCATATGATGTACATAAACACAGCCTCACATATACTTCTAAAAATTTAAAGAAGGGTGGGGCCACTCTAAAAGCTCAACAATTAACAGCATTGTCTCCTCTTCTAGAGAACCTGGGATCAACTACCAGCAACTATATGGTGGCCCATCTCCAGTTCCAGGGGATCATACAGACAGACATACAGACAGTGATAAGGATGGCAGGCCTGCCTGGTCTTTCTTTCTTTCTTATCCTTTTTAAAAAAATGTTTATTTATATATTCATTTATGGATTTATTAGATATAAGTACACTGTAGCTGTCTTCAGACACTCCAGAAGAGGGTGTCAGATTCTGGAGAATCTAAATCCCTCTTATGGTCTGCATATGATGTACATAAACACAGCCTCACATATACTTCTAAAAATTTAAAGTTTTGTGGGGCCACTGGGAGGGCTCAACAATTAACAGCATTGTCTCCTCTTTCAGAGAACCTGGGATAAACTACCAGCACCTTATGGTGGCCCATCTCCAGTTCCAGTGGATCAGACGGACAGACAGACAGAGAGACAGAGATAAGGATGGCAGGCCTGCCTGGTCTTTCTTTATTTCTTATTCGTTTTAAAAATGTTTATTTATTTATTTATTCATTTATGTATTTATTAGATATAAGTACACTGTAGCCGTCTTCAGACACTCCAGAAGAGGGTGACAGATTATAGAGAATCTAAATCCCGCTTATGGTCTGAATATGAAGTACATAAACACAGCATCACATATACTTCTAAAAATTAAAAATGGGTGGAGCCACTGAAAGGGCTCAACAATTAACAGCATTGTCTCCTCTTCCAGAGAACCTGGGATCAACTACCAGCAACTATATGGTGGCCCATCTCCAGTTCAGGGGATCAGGCAGACAGACAGACAGACAGACAGAGATAAGGATGGCAGGCCTGCCTGGTCTTATTTTCTTTCTTATCCTTTTTAAAAAATGTTTATTTATTTATTTATTTATTTATTTATTTATGTATTTATTAGAATTAAGTACACTGTAGCTGTCTTCAGACACTCCAGAAGAGGGTGTCAGATTCTGGAGAATCTAAATCCCTCTTATGGTCTGCATATGATGTACATAAACACAGCCTCACATATACTTCTAAATATTTAAAGATGGGCAGGGCCACTGATAGGGCTCAACAATTAACAGCATTGTCTCCTCTTCCAGAACCCTGTGATCAACTACCAGCAACTTTATGGTAGCCCATCTCCAGTTCCAGGGGATCAGACAGACAGACAGACAGACAGACAGACAGAGATAAGGATGGCAGGCCTGCCTGGTCTTACTTTCTTTCTTATCCTTTTTAAAAAAATGTTTGTTTATTTATTTATTTATTTATTTATTTATTTATTTATTTATTATATATAAGTACACTGTAGTTGTCTTCAGACACTCCAGTATAGGGTGTCAGATTCTGGAGAATCTAAATCCTCTTATAATCTGAATATGATATACATAAACACAGCCTCACATATACTTCTAAATATTTAAAGAAGTGTGGGGCCTCTGAAAGGGCTCAACAATTAACAGCATTGTCTCCTCTTCCAGAGAACCTTGGATCAACTACCAGCAACTATATGGTGGCCCATCTCCAGTTCCCGGGGATCAGATAGACAGACAGACAGACAGACAGAGATAAGGATGGCAGGCCTGCCTGGTCTTTCTTTCTTTCTTATCCTTTTATAAAAAATGTTTATTTATATATTTATTTATGTATTTATTAGATATAAGTACACTGTAGCTGTCTTCAGACACTCCAGAAGAGGGTGTCAGACTCTGGAGAATCTAAATCCTCTTATAATCTGAATATGATGTACATAAACACAGCCTCACATATACTTCTAAATATATAAAAAGTGTGGGGCCACTGAAAGGGCTCAACAATTAACAGCATTGTCTCCTCTTCCAGAGAACCTTGGATTAACTACCAGCTACTATATGGTGGCACATCTCCAGTTCCAGGGGATCAGACAGACAGACAGACAGACAGAGATAAGGATGGCAGGCCTGCCTGGTCTTACTTTCTTTCTTTTCCTTTTTCAAAAATGTTTATTTATTTATTTATTTATTTATTTATTTATTTATTTATGTATTTATTATATATAAGTACACTGTAGCTGTCTTCAGACACTCCAGTATAGTGTGTCAGATTCTGGAGAATCTAAATCCTCTTATAATCTGAATATGATGTACATAAACACAGCCTCACATATACTTTTAAATATTTAAAGAAGTGTGGGGCCACTGAAAGGGCTCAACAATTAACAGCATTGTCTCCTCTTCCAGAGAACCTTGGATCAACTACCAGCAAATATATGGTGGTCCATCTCCATTTCCCGGGGATCAGATAGACAGACAGACAGACAGACAGAGATATGGATGGTAGGCCTGCCTGGTCTTTGTTTCTTTCTTATCCTTTTTAAAAAATGTTTATTTACTTATTTATTTATTTATCTATTTATTTATTAGATATAAGTACACTGTAGCTGTCTTCAGACACTCCAGAAGAGGGTGTCAGATTCTGGAGAATCTAAATCCCTCTTATGGTCTGCATATGATGTACATAAACACAGCCTCACATATACTTCTAAATATTTAAAGATGGGTGGCGCCACTGAAAGGGCTCAACAATTAACAGCATTGTCTCCTCTTCCAGAGAACCTGGGATCAACTACAGGCAACTATTCGTGGCCCATCTCCAGTTCCCAGGGATCAGATAGACAGACAGACAGACAGACAGACAGACAGAGATATGGATGGCAGGCCTGCCTGGTCTTTCTTTCTGTCTTATCCTTTTAAAAAAATGTTTATTTATTTATTTATTTATTTATTTATTTATTTATTAGATATAAGTACACTGTAGCTGTTCAGACACTCCAGAAGAGGGTGTCAGATTCTCGAGAATGTAAATCCCTCTTATGGTCTGCATATGATGTACATAAACACAGCCTCACATATACTTCTAAATATTTAAAGATGGGTAGGACCACTGATATGGCTCAACAATTAACAGCATTGTCTCCTCTTCTAGAGAACCTGGGATCAACTAACTGCAACTATATGGTGGCCCATCACCAGTTCCAAGGGATCAGACAGACTGACAGACAGACAGACTGACAGAGATAAGGATGGCAGGCCTGCCTTGTCTTTCTTTCTTTCTTATCCTTTTAAAAAAATGTTTATTTATTTATTTATATGTTTATTAGATAAAAGTACACTGTAGCCATCTTCAGACACTCCAGAAGAAGGTGTCAGATTTTGGAGAATCTAAATCCCTCTTATGGTCTGCATATGATGTACATAAACACAGCCTCACATTTACTTCTTAAAATTTAAAGGTGGGGGGGGGGCACTGAAAGGGCTCAGCAATTAACAGCATTGTCTCCTCTTACAGAGAAACTGGGATCAACTATCTGCAACTATATGGTGGCCCATCTCCACTCCCAGGGGATCAGACAGACAGACAGACAGACAAGGATAAGGATGGCAGGCCTGCCTGGTCTTTCTTTCTTTCTTATCCTTTTTAAAAAATTTTTATTTATTTATGTATTTATTAGATATAAGTACACTGTAGCTGTCTTCAGACACTCCAGAAGAGGGTGTCAGATTCTGATGAATCTAAATCCCTCTTATGGTCTGCATATGATGTACATAAACACAACCTCACATACACTTCTAAAAATTTAAAGATGGGTAGGGCCACTGATAGGGCTCAACAATTAACAGCATTGTCTCCTCTTCCAGAGAACCTGGGATCAACTACCAGCAACTATATGGTAGCCCATCTCCAGTTCCAGGGGATCAGACAGACAGACAGACAGACAGACAGAGATAAGGATGGCAGGCCTGCCTGGTCTTACTTTCTTTCTTATCCTTTTTAAAAAAATGTTTATGTATTTATTTATTTATTTATTTATTTATTTATTTATTTATTTATTATATATGAGTACACTGTAACTGTCTTCAGACACTCCAGTAGAGGGTGTGTAATTCTGGAGAATCTAAATCCTCTTATAATCTGAATATGATGTACATAAACACAGCCTCACATATACTTCTAAAAATTTAAAGATGTGTGGGGCCACTGAAGGGGCTCAAAAATTAACAGCATTGTCTCCTCTACCAGAGAACCTGGGATCAACTACCAGGAACTATATGGTGGCCCATCTCCAGTTCCAGGGGATCAGACAGACAGACAGACAGATAGACAGAGATAAGGATGGCAGGCCTGCCTGGTCTTTCTTTCTTTCTTATCCTTTTAAAATAATTTTTGTTTGTTTATTTATTTATTTATTTATTTATTTATTTATTTATTTATGTATTTATTAGATATAAGTACACTGTAGTTGTCTTCAGACACTCCAGAAGAGGGTGTCAAATTCTGGAGAATCTAAATCCCTCTTATGGTCTGCATATGATGTACATAAACACAGCCTAAAATATACTTCTAAAAATTTAAAGATAGGTGGAGCCACTGAAAGGGCTCAACAATTAACAGCAATGTCTCCTCCTCCAGAGAAACTGGGATCAACTAACAGAAACTATATGGTGGCCCATCTCCAGTTCCAAGGGATCAGAGAGACAGACAGACAGACTGACAGAGATAAGGATGGAGGCCTGCCTGGTCATTCTTTCTTTCTTATACTTTTAAAAAAATATTTATTTATTTATTTATTTATTTATTTATTTATTTATTTATTTATGTATTTATTAGATATAAGTACACTGTAGCTGTCTTCAGACACTCTAGAAGAGGGTGTCATCTTCTGGAGAATCTAAATCCCTCTTATGGTCTGCATATGATGTACATAAACAAAGCCTCACATATACTTCTAAAAATTTAAAGATGGGTGGGGCCACTGAAAGGGCTCAACAATTAACAGCATTGTCTCCTCTTCCAGAGGACCTGGGATCAACTAACAGCAACTATATTGTGGCCCAATTCCAGTTCCAGGGGATCAGAGAGACATACATAGAGACAGACAGACAAGGATTGCAGGCCTGCCTGGTTTTTCTTTCTTTCTTATACATTTATAAATGTTTATTTATTTATATATGTATTTATTAGATATAAGTACACTGTAGCTGTCTTCAGGCACTTCAGAAGAGGGTGTCATATTCTGGAGAATCTAAATCCCTCTTATGGTCTGCGTATGATGTACATAAACACAGCCTCACATATACTTCTAAAAATTTAAAGATGTGTGGGGCCACTGAAACGGCTCAACAATTAACAGCATTGTCTCCTATACCAGAGAACCTGGATCAACTAGCAGCAACTATATGGTGGCCCATCTCCAGTTCCAGGGGATCAGACAGACAGACAGACAGACAAACAAGGATTGCAGGCCTGCCTGTTTTTACTTTCTTTCTTATCCCTTTAAAAAAATGTTTATTTATTTATTTATTTATTTATTTATTTATTTATTTATTTATTATATATAAGTACACTGTAGCTGTCTTCAGACACTCCAGAAGAGGGTGTCAGATTCTGGAGAATCTAAATCCCTCTTATGGTCTGCATATGATGTACATAAACACAGCCTCACATATATTTCTAAAAATTTAAAGATGTGGGGGGCCACTGAAAGGGCTCAACAATTAACAGCATTGTCTCCTCTTCCAGAGAACCTGGAATCAACTACCAGCAACTATATGGTGGCCCATCTCCAGTTCCAGGGGATCAGGCAGACAAAGAGACAGACAGACAAGGGTGGCAGGCCTCCCTGGTTTTTCTTTCTTTCTTATCCTTTTTAAAAAATGTTTATTTATTTATTTATGTATTTATTAGATATAAGTACACTGTAGTTGTCTTCAGACACTCTAGAAGAGGGTGTCAGATTCTGTAGAATATAAATCCCTCTTATGGTCTGCATATGATGGACATAAACACAGATTCACATACACTTCTAAAAATTTAAGATGGGTGGGGCCACTGAAAGGGCTCACAATTAACAGCATTGTCTCTTCTTCCAGAGAACCTGGGATCAACTACCAGCAACTATATGGTGGCCCATGTCCAGTTCCAGGGGTTCAGACAGACAGACAGACAGACAGACAGAGATAAGGATGGCAGGCCAGCCTGGTCTTTCTTTATTTCTTTTCGTTTTAAAATAATGTTTATTTATTTATTTATTTATTTATTTATTTATGTATTTATTAGATATAAGTACACTGTAGTTGTCTTCATACACTCCAGAAGAGGGTGTCAAATTCTTGAGAATCTAAATCACTCTTATGGTCTGCATATGATGTACATAAACACAGCCTAAAATATACTTCTTTAAATTTAAAGATAGGTGGAGCCACTGAAAGGGCTCAACAATTAACAGCAATGTCTCCTCTTCCAGAGAACCTGGGATCAACTAACAGAAACTATATGGTGGCCCATCTCCAGTTCCAAGGGTTCAGAGAGACAGACAGACAGACTGACAGAGATAAGGATGGAGGCCTGCCTGGTCATTCTTTCTTTCTTATACTTTAAAAAAAATATTTATTTATTTATTTATTTATTTATGTATTTATTAGATACAAGTACACTGTAGCTGTGTTCAGACACTCTAGAAGAGGGTGTCATCTTCTGGAGAATCTAAATCCCTCTTATGGTCTGCATATGATGTACATAAACAGAGCCTCACATATACTTCTAAAAATTTAAAGATGGGTGGGGCCACTGAAAGGGCTCAACAATTAACAGCATTGTCTCTTCTTCCAGAGAACATGGGATCAACTACCATCAACTATATGGTGGCCCATCTCCAGTTCCAGGGGATCAGACAGACAGACAGACAGAGATAAGGAGGGCAGGCCTGCCTGGTCTTTCTTTCTTTCTTATCCTTTTAAAATAATGTTTATTTATTTATTTATTTATTTATTTATTTATTTATTTATTTATTTATTAGATATAAGTACACTGTAGTTGTCTTCAGACACTCCAGAAGAGGGTGTCAGATCCTGGAGAATCTAAATCCCTCTTATGGTCTGCATATGATGTACATAAACACAGCCTAACATATACTTCTAAAAATTTAAAGATAGGTGGAGCCACTGAAAGGGCTCAACAATTAACAGCATTGTCTCCTCTTCCAGAGAACCTGGGATCAACTACCAGCTACTATATGGTGGCCCATCTACAGTTCCAGGGGATCAGACACACAGAGAGACAGACAGACACTGTAGGACCCAGAATATGGCAAGAAACCCTGAGAAAGGTGGAAAATTAATAATACACTCTGTAGTACCCAGAATATGGCAAGAAACCCTCATAAAAGTAGAAAATTAAAAACTCACACTTAAGGACCTCAAATATGGCAAGAAAACCTGAAAAATGTGGAAAATGAGAATAATCACAGTGTAGGAACCAGAATTCCGAAAATACTTGAAAAATGTCGTAAATGAGAAAATCACATTTTAGGACCCAGAATATGGGAGAAACCCTGAGAAACGTGGAAAATTAAAAATACACTCTGTAGCACTGAGAATATGGCAAGAAACCCTCAACAAAGTAGAAAATTAAAAACTCACACTGAAGGATCCCGAATATGGCGCGAAAACATGAAAAAGGTAGAAAATGAGAATAATCACACTGTATTACCCAGAATTACAAAAACATGAAAAACATCGAAAATGAGAAAATCACACTTGTAGGACCCAAAATACAAAAAAACTTGAAAAACGTGGAAAATGAGAAAATCACACTGGAGAAACCAGAATATGCCGAACAACCATGAAAAACCTGAAAATTAAAAATTCACACTATTGGACACAGAATATGGTGAGAAACCATGAAAAGACTGGACAATTAAAAATTCACACTTCATTACCCAGATATGGAGAGAAATACTGAAAACCGTGGGAAAAAATTCACACTGAAGGACCTGGAATACGGCAAGAGACCCTGAAAAAACATGGAAATGAGAAAATCACACAGTACGACCCAGAATATGACGAAAAAACCTGAAAAAGATAAAATATTAAAATATCACACGGAAGGACCCGGAATATGGCGAAAAACCTGAAAAACGAGGAAGATAAAAAACTCACACTGAAGGACACAGAATATGGCTAGAAAACCTGAAAAAAGTAGAAAATTAAAAATTCACACTGAAAGACCCCGAATATGGTTTGAAAACCTGAAAAAGGTGGAAAATGAGAATAATCACACTGTAGGACCCAGATTATGCCTAGAAACCCTGAAAACGTGTAAAATTAAAAAAACATGCTGTAGGACCCAGAATATGGCGAGAAAACCTGAAAAGAGTAGAAAATTAAAAATTCACACTGAAGGACCCCGAATATGGTGAGAAAACCTGAAAAAGGTGGAAAATGAGAATAATCACACTGTAGGACCCAGATTTTGCCCAGAAACCCTGAAAACGTGGAAAATTAAAAATACATGCTGTAGGACCCAGAATATGGCGAGAAACCCTGAAAAAAGTTCAAAATTACAAACTCACACTGTAGGACCCCAAATATGGCGAGAAACCCTGAAAAAGGTGCAAAATGAGAAAATCACATTTCAGGACCCAGAATATGCCGAGAAAATGTGAAAAACGTGAAAATTAAAAATTCACACTAACGGACCCAGAATATGGCGAGAAAAAGTTAATAAAAAAGTAGAAAATTAAAATCTCACAGTGAAGGAGCCCAAACATGGCGAGAAAACCTGAAAAAGGTGGAAAATGAGAAAATCACACTGTAGGATCCAGAATATGGTGAGAAACCCTGAAGAAAGTAGAAAAATACAAACTGACACTGAAGGACCCCAAATATGGGGAGAAAACCTGAAAAAGGTGGAAAATAAGAAAATCACACTGCAGGACCCAGAATATTTCAAGAAACACTGAAAAACGTGTAAATTAAAAACTCACACTGTTGGACACAGAATATGGCGAGAAACCATGAAAAAAAGTGGATAATTAAAATTCACACTGTATTACCCATAATATGGGGAGAAATACTGAAAAACGTGGAAAATTAAAAATCCACACTGAAGGACCTGGAATATGGCAAGAAAACCTGAAAACGTGGAAATGAGAAAATCACAGTGTAGGACCCAGAATATGAAGAAAAAACCTGAAAAACGTGGAAAATGAAAAATACATACTATAGGACACAGTTTATGGCGAGAAACCCTGAAAGAGTAGAAAATTAAAAACTCACACTGAAGGACCCCAAATATGGCAAGAAACCCTGAAAAAAGTAGAAAATTACAAACTGACACTGAAGAACCCCAATTATGGCCAGAAAACCTGAAAAAGTTGGAAAATGAGAAAATCACACTGTAGGACCCAGAATTACGAAAAAACTTGAAAAACGTCCAAAATAATAAAATCACACTGCAGGACCCAGAATATGCCGAGAAACATTGAAAAACATGAAAATTAAAAATTGACACTGTCAGACACAGAATAAGGGAGAAACCATGAAAAAAGTGGAAAATTAAATATTCACACTGCATTACCCAGAATATGGCGAGAAATACTAAAAAACGTGGAAAATTAAAAATTCACACTGAAGGACATGGAATATGGCAAGAAAACCTGAAAAAGTGGAAATGAGAAAATCACACTGTAGGACCCAGAATATGAGAAAAAATCTGAAAAAGGTGGAAAATTAAAAATTCACACTGAAGGATCCGGAATATGGTGAAAAAACCTGAAAAACGAGGAAAATTAAAAACTCACACTGAAGGACCCAGAATATGGCGAGAAACCCTGAAAGAGTAGAAATTTAAAAACTCACACTGAAGGACCCCAAATATGGCGAGAAAACCTGAAAAATGGGGAAAATGAGAATAATCACATTGAGGGACCCAGAATTGGGAAAAAACTTGAAAAACCTCAAAAATGAGAAAATCACACTGCAGGACCCAGAATATGCCTAGATTCCCTGAAAACCTGGAAAATTAAAAATACAAGCTGTAGGACCAAGAATATGGAGAGAAGCCCTGAAAAAGTAGAAAATTAAAAACTCACACTGAAGGACCCCAAATATGTCGAGAAAACCTGAAAAATTTGGAAAATGAGAAAGTCACACTGTAAGACCCAGAATATGACGAAAAAACCTGAAAAATGTGGAAAATTAAAAATTCACACAGAAGGACCTGGAATATGTCAAGAAAACCTGAAAAATTGGAAATGAGAAAATCACACTGTAGGACCCAGAATATGACGAAAAAACCTGAAAAACGTGGAAAAATAAAAATTCACACTGAAGGACCCAGAATATGGTGAGAATACCTGAAAAACGAGGAAAATTAAAAACTCACACTGAATGACCCAGAATACGGCGAGAAACCATGAAAGAGTAGAAAATTAAAAATTCACACTGACGGACCCCAAATATGGCGAAAAAACCTGAAAAATGAGGAAAATGAGAAAATCACATTGTAAGACCCAGAATATGACGAAAAAACCTGAATAATGTGGAAAATAAAAAATTCACAGTGAAGGACACGGAATATGGCGAGAATACCTGAAAAACGAGGAAAATTAAAAACTCATACTGAAGGACACAGAATATGGCGAGAAACCTTGAAAAAAGTAGAAAATTAAAAATTCACACTGAAAGACCCCAA
This sequence comes from Mus caroli, assembly GCF_978045245.1. Classification (NCBI taxonomy): domain Eukaryota; kingdom Metazoa; phylum Chordata; class Mammalia; order Rodentia; family Muridae; genus Mus; species Mus caroli. The sequence continues at coordinate 7,171 of NW_028227471.1, read as the reverse complement.
ATATGTCGAGAAAACCTGATAAAGGTGGAAAATGAGAATAATCACACTGTAGGACCCAGAATTGCCAAAAAACTTGAAAAACCATAAAAATGAGAAAATCACACTGCAGGACACAGAATATGCCGAGAAACCCTGAAAACGTGGAAAATTAAAAATTAACACTGAAGGACCTGGAATATGGCAAGAAAACCTGAAAAACGTGGAAATGAGAAAAATCACAGTGTAGGACCCAGAATATGAAGAAAAAACCTGTAAAACTTGAAAAATTAATAATTCAAACTGAAGAACCCAGAATATTGTGAGAAAATCTGAAAAACGTCGAAAATGAAAAATACACACTGTAGGACCCAGAACATGGCAAGAAACCCTGAAAGAGTAGAAAATTAAAAACTCACACTGAAGGACCCCAAATATGGCAAGAAACCCTGAAAAAAGTAGAAAATTACAAACTGACACTGAAGAACCCCAATTATGGCGAGAAAACATGAAAAAGGTGGAAAATGAGAAAATCACACTGTAGGACCCAGAATTACGAAAAAACTTGAAAATATCGAAAATGAGAAAATCACACTGTAGGACCCAGAATATGCCAAGAAACCCTGAAAACGTGAAAAATTAAAAATACAACATTTAGGACCCAGAATACGGCGAGAAACCCTGAAAAACTTAGAAAATTACAAACTCACACTGAAGGACCCGAAAAATGGCTAGAAAGGCTGAAAAAGGTGGAAAATGAAAAAATCACACTGTAGGACCCAGAATTACGAAAAAACTTGAAAAATGTGGAAAATGAGAAAATCACACTGTAGGACCCAGAATATGCCGAGAAACGCTGAAAAAAGTGAAACATTAAATATTCACACTGTCGGACCAAGAATATTACCAAAAAAAAACCTTAAAAACGTGGAAAATTAAAAATTTACACTGTGGGACCCAGAATATGGCGAGAAACACTGAAAAATGTGGAAAATTAAATTCACACTGTAGGAACCAGAATATGCCGAGAAAACCTGAAAAAGTTTGAAAATGAAAAAATCACACTGTGGGACTGAGAATATGATGAAAAAAAAAAACTTAAAAACATGGAAAATTAAAAACTCCCACTGAAAAACCTAGAATATGGCAAGAAACCCTGAAAAAGGTGGAAAATGAGAAATTCACACTGTAGGACCCAGAATATGATGATAAACACTGAAAAATATTGAAAAATAAAAATTCACACTATAGGACCAGAATATGGAAAAAAACCTTGAAAAACGTGGAAAATTAAAAATTCACACTGCAGGACCCAGAATATGCTGAGAAAACCTGAAAAAGGTGGAAAATGAGAAAATCACACTGTAGGACGGAGAATTGGGGAAAAAAACTTGAAAAAAGTCAAAAATTGGAAAATCGCACAGTAGGAGCCAGAATATGCCAGAAACCCTGAAAACGTGGAAAATTAAAAATACACGCTGTAGGATTCAAAATATGGCAATAAACCCTGAAAGAAGTAGAAAATTAAAAACTCACACTGAAGGACCCGGAATATGGCGAGAAAACCTGAAAAATGTGGAAAATGAGAAAATCAACCTGTAGGACATAGAAATGCGAAAAAACTTAAAAAAAGTGGAAAATGAGAAAATCACATTGTAGGACCCAGAATATGCCAAGAAACCCTGAAAAACGAGAAAAAATAAAAATATGCTTTTTGGAGCCAGAATATTGCAAGAAACACAGTAAAAAGTAGAAAATTAAAAACTCACACTGAAGGACCCGGAATATGGCAAAAAACCTGAAAAAGGTGGAAAATGAGTATAATCAACTGTAGGACACAGAATAGCGATAAAACTTGAAAAACGTGCCCAGAATATGGCGAGAAATACTGAAAAACGTGGAAAATTAAAAATTCAGACTGAAGGACCTGGAATATGGCAAGAAAACCTAAAAAACGAGGAAATGGGAAAATCACACTGTAGGAGCCAGAATATGCCGAGAAACCTTGAAAAACGTGGAAAATTAAAAATACACTCTGTAGGACCCAGAATATGGCGAGAAACCCTGAAAAAAGTAGAAAATTAAAAACTCACATTGAAGGACCCCGAATATGGCGAGAAAACCTGAAAAAGGTGGAAAATGAGAAAATCACACTGTAGGACCCATAATATTACAAAAAACTTGAAAGAAGTGGAAAATTAAAAATTCACAGTGAAGGACCCAGAATATGGCGAGAAAACCTGAAAAACGAGGAAAATTCAAAATTCACACTGTAGGACCCAGAATATGGCTAGAAAACCTGAAAAAGTTGGAAAATGAGAATAATCACACTGTAGGACCAAGATATGTGAAAAAACTTGAAAAATTTCAAAATTGAGAAAATCACACTGTAGGACCCAGAATATGCTGAGAAACACTGAAAAACGTGGAAAATTAAAAATACACGCTGTAGGACCCATAATATGTCGAGAACCCCTGAAAAATTAGAAATGTAAAAACTCACACTGAAGGACCCCAAATATGGCAAGAAAACATGAAAAAGGTGAAAAAAGAGAAAATCACACTGTAGGACCCAGAAATATGAAAAAACTTGAAAAATGTGGAAAATGAGAAAATCACACTGCAGAAACCAGAATATGCCGAACAACCATGAAAAACCTGAAAATTAAAAATTCACACAGTCGGACACAGAATATGGTGAGAAACCATGAAAAAAGTGGACAATTAAAAATTCACAATTTATTACCCAGATATGGCGAGAAATACTGAAAACCGTGGAAAAAAATTCACACTGAAGGACCTGGAATACGGCAAGTGACCCTGAAAAACAGGGAAATGAGAAAAATCACACAGTAGGACCCAGCATATGGCGAGAAAACCTGAAAAAAGTAGAAAATTAAAAATTCACACTGAAGGACCCCGAATATTGCAAGAAAACCTGAAAAGGGTGGAAAATGAGAATAATCAATCTGTAGGACCCAGCTTATGCCTAGAAACCCTGAAAACGTGGAAAATTAAAAATACATGCTGTAGGACCCAGAATATGGCGTGTAACCCTGAAAAAAGTTGAAAATAACAAACTCACACTGTAGGACCCCAAATATGGCGAGAAACCCTGCAAAAGGTGGAAAATGAGAAAATCACACTGCAGGATCCAGAATATGCCGAGAAAATGTGAAAAACGTGAAAATTAATAATTCACACTAACGGACCCAGAATATGGCGAGAAACACTTAATAAAAAAGTAGGAAATTAAAAACTCACAGTGAAGGAGCCCAAACATGACCAGAAAAACCTGAAAAAGGTGGAAAATGAGAAAATCACACTGTAGGATCCAGAATATGGCAAGAAATCCTGAAAAAAGTAGAAAAATAAAAACTCACACTGAAGGACCCCAAATATGGCAAGAAAACCCGAAAAAGGTGGAAAATGAGAAAATCACACAGTAGGACCCAGAATTACAAAAAAACTTGAAAAAAGTGGAAAATGAGAAAATCACACTGCAGGACCAAGAATATTTAGAGAAATCCTGAAAAACGTGAAAATTAAAAATTCACACTCCAGGACCTAGAATATGCCGAGAAACCCTGAAAAACGTGAAAATTAAAAATTCACATTATCGGACCCAGAATATCGTTAGAAACCCTGAAAAACGTGAAAATTAAAAATTCAACTGAAGGACCCGGAATATGGCGAGAAACCCTGAAAAAAGTAGAAAACTAAAAATTCACACTGAAGTACCCGGAATATGGCGAGAAAACCTGAAAAGGTGGAAAATGAGAATAATCACAGTGTAGGACCCAGAATTGCCCAAAAAAAAACCTTCAAAAACATCGTAAATGAGAAAATCACACTGTAGGACCCAGAATATGGCAAGAAACCCTGAGAAACGTGGAAAATTAATAATACACTCTGTAGTACCCAGAATATGGCAAGAAACCCTCAAAAAAGTAGAAAATTAAAAACTCACACTGAAGAACCCCAAATATGGCAAGAAAACCTGAAAAATGTGGAAAATGAGAATAATCACAGATTAGGACCCAGAATTGCGAAAATACTTGAAACGTCGTAAATGAGAAAATCACATTTTAGGACCCAGAATATGGCGAGAAACCCTGAGAAACGTAGAAAATTAAAAATACACTCTGTAGCACCGAGAATATGGCAAGAAACCCTCAACAAAGTAGAAAATTAAAAACTCACAATGAAGGACCCCGAATATGGCGAGAAAACCTGAAAGAGGTGGAAAATGAGAATAATCACACTGTAGGACCCAGAATAGCGAAAAAAACATGAAAATCATGGAAAATGAGAAAATCACACTGTAGGACCCAGAATATGGCGAGAAACCCTGAGAAACGTGGAAAATTAAAAATACACTCTGTAGCACCCAGAATATGGCAAGAAACGCTCAAAAAAGTAGAAAATTAAAAACTCACACTGAAGGACCCTGAATATGGCGAGAAAACATGAAAAAGGTAGAAAATGAGAATATTCACACTTTATTACCCAGAATTACAAAAACATGAAAAACATCGAAAATGAGAAAATCACACTGTAGTACCCAGAATATGCCCAGAAACCATGAAAAACGTGGAAAATTAAAAATACACGCTCTAGGACCCAGAATATGGCGAGAAACTTTGAAAAAGAAAATTAAAAATTCACACTGAGGTATCACGAATATGGCGAGAAAACCTGAAAAAGGTGGAAAATGAGAATAATCACACTGTAGGACCCAGAATTGCGAAAAAACTTGAAAAACGTCGAAAATGAGAAAATCACACTGTAGGACCCAGAATATGGCAAGAAAACCTGAAAAAGGTGGAAATTGAGTAAATCACACTTTAAGACCCAGAATTTCGAAAAAACTTGAAAAATGTAGAAAATGAGGAAATCACACTATAGGACCCACAATATGACGAAAAAAACCTGAAAAACGTGGAAAATTAAAAATACACGCTGTAGGACACAGAATATGTCGAGAAACCCTGAAAAATTAGAAAATTAAAACCTCACACTGAAGGACCCTAAATATGGCGAGAGAACCTAAAAAATGTAGAAAATTTAAAATTCACACTAAAGGACCCGGAATATGGCAATAAAACCTGAAAAATGAGGAAAATTAAAAATTCACACTGAAGGACCCAGAATATGGCAAGAAAACCTGAAAAAAGTAGAAAATTAAAAATTCACACTGTAGGACCCAAAATATGCCGAGAAATGCTGAAAAACGTGAAAATTAAAAATTCACACTGAAGGACCTGGAATATGTGAAGAAAACCTGAAAACCGTGGAAATGAGAACATCACACTGTAGGACCCAGAATATGACGGAAAAACCTGAAAAACGTGGAAAATTAAAAATTCACACTGAAGTACCCGGCATATGGCGAGAAAAACTGAAAAACGAGGAAAATTCAAAAACACACTGTAGGATCCAGAGTAAAGGCGAGAAAACCTGAAAAAGGTGGAAAGTGAGAATTATCACAATGTAGGACCCAGATTTGGAAAAAAAAAAAGTTAAAAACATCGAAAATGAGAAAATCACACTGTAGGACCCAGAATATGCCGAGAAACGCTGAAAAAGTGAAACATTAAATATTCACACTGTCGGACCAAGAATATTACCAAAAAAAAACCTTAAAAACGTGGAAAATTAAAAATTTACACTGTGGGACCCAGAATATGGCGAGAAACACTGAAAAATGTGGAAAATTAAATTCACACTGTAGGAACCAGAATATGCCGAGAAAACCTGAAAAAGTTTGAAAATGAAAAAATCACACTGTGGGACTGAGAATATGATGAAAAAAAAAACTTAAAAACATGGAAAATTAAAAACTCCCACTGAAAAACCTAGAATATGGCAAGAAACCCTGAAAAAGGTGGAAAATGAGAAATTCACACTGTAGGACCCAGAATATGATGATAAACACTGAAAAATATTGAAAAATAAAAATTCACACTATAGGACCAGAATATGGAAAAAAACCTTGAAAAACGTGGAAAATTAAAAATTCACACTGCAGGACCCAGAATATGCTGAGAAAACCTGAAAAAGGTGGAAAATGAGAAAATCACACTGTAGGACAGAGAATTGGGGAAAAAAACTTGAAAAAAGTCAAAAATTGGAAAATCGCACAGTAGGAGCCAGAATATGCCAGAAACCCTGAAAACGTGGAAAATTAAAAATACACGCTGTAGGATTCAAAATATGGCAATAAACCCTGAAAGAAGTAGAAAATTAAAAACTCACACTGAAGGACCCGGAATATGGCGAGAAAACCTGAAAAATGTGGAAAATGAGAAAATCAACCTGTAGGACATAGAAATGCGAAAAAACTTAAAAAAGTGGAAAATGAGAAAATCACATTGTAGGACCCAGAATATGCCAAGAAACCCTGAAAAACGAGAAAAAATAAAAATATGCTTTTTGGAGCCAGAATATTGCAAGAAACACAGTAAAAAGTAGAAAATTAAAAACTCACACTGAAGGACCCGGAATATGGCAAAAAACCTGAAAAAGGTGGAAAATGAGTATAATCAACTGTAGGACACAGAATAGCGATAAAACATGAAAAACGTGCCCAGAATATGGCGAGAAATACTGAAAAACGTGGAAAATTAAAAATTCAGACTGAAGGACCTGGAATATGGCAAGAAAACCTAAAAAACGAGGAAATGGGAAAATCACACTGTAGGAGCCAGAATATGCCGAGAAACCTTGAAAAACGTGGAAAATTAAAAATACACTCTGTAGGACCCAGAATATGGCGAGAAACCCTGAAAAAAGTAGAAAATTAAAAACTCACATTGAAGGACCCCGAATATGGCGAGAAAACCTGAAAAGGTGGAAAATGAGAAAATCACACTGTAGGACCCATAATATTACAAAAAACTTGAAAGAAGTGGAAAATTAAAAATTCACAGTGAAGGACCCAGAATATGGCAAGAAAACCTGAAAAACGAGGAAAATTCAAAATTCACACTGTAGGACCCAGAATATGGCTAGAAAACCTGAAAAAGTTGGAAAATGAGAATAATCACACTGTAGGACCAAGATATGTGAAAAAACTTGAAAAATTTCAAAATTGAGAAAATCACACTGTAGGACCCAGAATATGCTGAGAAACACTGAAAAACGTGGAAAATTAAAAATACACGCTGTAGGACCCATAATATGTCGAGAACCC
>NW_028227470.1:110391-184400 GCF_978045245.1 Mus caroli | reverse complement strand
GAGAAACACTGAAACAGTCGAAAAATAAGAAAATCAAACTTGTAGTACCTGCAATATGGTGAGAAACCCTGAAAAATTCCAAAAATGAGAAAATCACACTGTAGGATTTAGAATATGATGAGAAACCGTGAAAAAGTCAAAAAATGAGAAAAATACACTGTAGAAGCTGGAATATGGTGAGTAAACCCTGAAAAAGTCGAAAAATAAGAAAATCACACTTGTAGAACCTCCAATATGGTGAGAAACCCTGAAAAAGTCGAAAAATAGAAAATCACACGTGTAGAACCTCCAAAATGGTGAGAAACCCTGAAAAAGTCAAAAAATGAGAAAATCACACTGTAGGACCTGGAATATGGTGAGAAACCCTGAAAGCTCGAAAAATAAGAAAATCAAACTTGTAGTACCTGCAATATGGTGAGAAACCCTGCAAAAGGCAAAAAATGAGAAAATCACAATATAGGACTTGGAATAAGATGAGAAACCGTGAAAAAGACAAAAAATGACAAAAACACACTGTAGGAGCTGGAATATGGTGAGAAACCCTAAAAAAGTCCAAAAATAAGAAATTCACACTTGTAGGACTTGCAATATGGTGAGAAACCCTGAAAAAGTCGAAAAATGAGAAAATCACACTGTAGGACTTGGAATAAGATGAGACACCATGAAAAAGTCAGAAAATGAGAAAATTTCAATGTAGGACTTGGAATAAGATGAGAAACCCTGAAAAAGTTGAAAAATGAGAAAATCACAATGTAGAAGATGGAATATGGTGAGCAATCCTGAAAAAGTCAAAAAATGAGAAAATCACACTGTAGGACCTGGAATATGGTGAGAAACTCTGAAAATGTCGAAAAATAAGAAATTCACACTTGTAGGACCTGCAATATGGTAAGAAACCCTGAAAAAGTCAAAAAATGAGAAAATCACACTGTAGGACTTGGAATAAAATGAGAAACCGTGAAAAAGACAAAAAATGACAAAAGTACACGGTAGGAGATGGAATATGGAGAGAAACCGTTAAAAAGTAGAAAAATAAGATATACACACTTGTAGGACATGCAATATGGTGAGAGACCCTGAAAAACTCTTAAAATGAGAAAATCACACTGTAGTACCTGGAATATGGTGAGAAACCCTGAAAAAGTCGAAAAATGAGAAAATCACACTGTAGGACTTGGAATAAGATGAGAAACCCTGAAAAAGTTGAAAAATGAGAAAATCACAATGTAGAAGATGGAATATGGTGTGCAATCCTGAAAAAGTCAAAAAATGAGAAAATCACACTGTGGAACCTGGAATATGGTGAGAAACTCTGAAAAAGGCGAAAAATTGGAAAAATCACACTCTAGGACTTGGAATATGATGAGAAACCCTGAAAAAGTCAAAAATGAGAAAATCAGACTGTAGTAGCTGGAATATGGTGAGAAACATTGAAAAAGTCTCAAAATGAGAAAATCACACAGTTGGACCTGCAATATGGTGAGAAACACTGAAACAGTCGAAAAATAAGAAAATCAAACTTGTAGTACCTGCAATATGGTGAGAAACCCTAAAAAATTCCAAAAATGAGAAAATCACACTGTAGGATTTAGAATATGATGAGAAACCGTGAAAAAAGTCAAAAAATGAGAAAAATACACTGTAGAAGCTGGAATATGGTGAGTAAACCCTGAAAAAGTAGAAAAATGAGAAAATCACACTTGTAGAACCTCCAATATGGTGAGAAACCCTGAAAAAGTCGAAAAATGAGAAAATCACACTGTAGGACCTGGAATATGTTGAGAAACCCTGAAAAAGTCTTAAAATGAGAAAATCACACGGTAGGACCTGGAATATGGTGAGAAACTCTGAAAAAGTCGAAAAAAGAGAAAATCACACTCTAGGACTTGGAATATGATGAGAAACCCTGAAAAGTCAAGAAATGAGAAAATCACACTGTAGTACCTGGAATATGGTGAGAAACCCTGAAAAAGTTTAAAAATGAGAAAATCAAACAGTAGGACCTGGAATATGGTGAGAAACCCTGAAAGATCGAAAAATAAGAAAATCAAACTTGTAGTACCTGCAATATGGTGAGAAAACCTGAAAAGTCAAAAAATGAGAAAATCACAATATAGGACTTGGAATAAGATGAGAAACCGTGAAAAAGACAAAAAAATGACAAAAACACACTGTAGGAGCTGGAATATGGTGAGAAACCCTAAAAAAGTCCAAAAATAAGAAATTCACACTTGTAGGACTTGCAATATGGTGAGAAACCCTGAAAAAGTCGAAAAATGAGAAAATCACACTGTAGGACTTGGAATGAGATGAGACACCATGAAAAAGTCAAAAAATGAGAAAATTTCACTGTAGGACTTGGAATAAGATGAGAAACCCTGAAAAAGTTGAAAAATGAGAAAATCACAATGTAGAAGATGGAATATGGTGAGCAATCCTGAAAAAGTCAAAAAATGAGAAAATCACACTGTAGGACCTGGAATATGGTGAGAAACTCTGAAAAAGTCGAAAAAAGAGAAAATCACACTCTAGGACTTGGAATATGATGAGAAACCCTGAAAAAGTCAAAAAAATGAGAAAATCACACTGTAGTACCTGGAATATGGTGAGCAACCCTGAAAAAGTCTAAAAATGACAAAAACACACTGTAGGAGCTGGAATATGGTGAGAAACCCTAAAAAAGTCCAAAAATAAGAAATTCACACTTGTAGGACTTGCAATATGGTGAGAAACCCTGAAAAAGTCGAAAAATGAGAAAATCACGCAGTAGTACCTGGAATATGGTGAGAAACACTGAAAAAGTCTTAAAATGAGAAAATCACACTGTAGGACCTGGAATATGGTGAGAAACTCTGAAAATGTCGAAAAATAAGAAATTCACACTTGTAGGACCTGCAATATGGTGAGAAACCCTGAAAAAGTCAAAAAATGAGAAAATCACACTGTAGGACTTGGAATAAAATGAGAAACCGTGAAAAAGACAAAAAATGACAAAAGTACACGGTAGGAGATGGAATATGGAGAGAAACCGTTAAAAAGTAGAAAAATAAGATATACACACTTGTAGGACATGCAATATGGTGAGAGACCCTGAAAAACTCTTAAAATGAGAAAATCACACTGTAGTACCTGGAATATGGTGAGAAACCCTGAAAAAGTCCAAAAATAAGAAATTCACACGTGTAGGACCTGCAATATGGTGAGAAACCCTGAAAAAGTCGAAAAATGAGAAAATCACACTGTAGGACTTGGAATAAGATGAGAAACCCTGAAAAAGTTAAAAAATGAGAAAATCACAATGTAGAAGATGGAATATGGTGAGCAATCCTGAAAAAGTCAAAAAATGAGAAAATCACACTGTGGAACCTGGAATATGGTGAGAAACTCTGAAAAAGGCGAAAAATTGGAAAAATCACACTCTAGGACTTGGAATATGATGAGAAACCCTGAAAAAGTCAAAAATGAGAAAATCAGACTGTAGTAGCTGGAATATGGTGAGAAACATTGAAAAAGTTCAAAAATAAGAAATACACACTTATAGGATATGCAATATGGTGAGAGACCCTGAAAAAGTCTTAATATTAGAAAATCACACTGTAGGACTTGGGATATGGTGAGAAACCCTGAAAAACATGAAAAATTAGAAAATCAAACTGTAGGACCCGGAATATGCTGAGAATCCCTGAAAAATTCGAAAAATGCAAAAATCACAGTATAGGACTTGGAATATGATGAGAAACCCTGAAAAAGTCCAAAAATAAGAAATTCACACTTGTAGGACCTGCAATATAGTGAGAAACCCTGAAACAGTCGAAAAATGAGAAAATCACACTGTAGAAGATCGAGTATCGTGAGCAACCCTGAAAAATTCAAAAAAAAAGAAAAATCACACTGTAGAACCTGGAATATGTTGAGAAACTCTGAAAAAGTCAAAAAATTAGAAAAATCAGACTGTAGGGCTTGGAATATGATGAGAAACCCTGAAAAAGACGAAAAATGAGAAAATCACGCAGTAGGTCCTGAAATTTGGTCAGAAACACTGAAAAAGTGTAAAATAAGAAAATCACACTGTAGTACCTGGAATATGGTGAGAAACCCTGAAAAAGTCTTAAAATGAGAAAATCACACTTTAGGACATGGAATATGGTGAGAAACCTTGAAAAGTCAAAAATGAGAAAAATCAAACTGTAGTAAAAGGGATATGGTGATAAAATCTGAAAAAGTTGAAAAATTAGAAAAATCACACTCTAGGACTTGGAATAAGATGAGAAACCCTGAAAAAGTCAAAAAATGAGAAAATCACACTGTAGGACTTGGAATATGATGAGAAACCCTGAAAAAGTCAAAAAATGAGAAAATCACACTGTAGGACTTGGAATAAAATAAGAAACCGTGAAAAAGACAAAAAATGACAAAAGTACACGGTAGGAGATGGAATATGGAGAGAAACCGTTAAAAAGTAGAAAAATAAGATATACACACTTGTAGGACATGCAATATTGTGAGAGACCATGAAAAAGTCTTAAAATGAGAAAATCACACTGTAGTACCTGGAATATGGTGAGAAACCCTGAAAAAGTCCAAAAATAAGAAATTCACACGTGTAGGACCTGCAATATGGTGAGAAACCCTGAAAAAGTCGAAAAATGAGAAAATCACACTGTAGGACTTGGAATAAGATGAGACAACCTGAAAAAGTCAGAAAATGAGAAAATTTCACTGTAGGACTTGGAATAAGATGAGAAACCCTGAAAAAGTTGAAAAATGAGAAAATCACAATGTAGAAGATGGAATATGGTGAGCAATCCTGAAAAAGTCAAAAAATGAGAAAATCACACTGTGGAACCTGGAATATGGTGAGAAACTCTGAAAAAGGCGAAAAATTGGAAAAATCACACTCTAGGACTTGGAATATGATGAGAAACCCTGAAAAAGTCAAAAATGAGAAAATCACACTGTAGTAGCTGGAATATGGTGAGAAACATTGAAAAAGTCTCAAAATGAGAAAATCACACAGTTGGACCTGCAATATGGTGAGAAACACTGAAACAGTCGAAAAATAAGAAAATCAAACTTGTAGTACCTGCAATATGGTGAGAAACCCCTGAAAAATTCCAAAAATGAGAAATTCACACTGTAGGATTTAGAATATGATGAGAAACCGTGAAAAAGTCAAAAAATGAGAAAAATACACTGTAGAAGCTGGAATATGGTGAGTAAACCCTGAAAAAGTCGAAAAATAAGAAAATCACACTTGTAGAACCTCCAATATGGTGAGAAACCCTGAAAAAGTTGAAAAATAAGAAAATCACACTTGTAGAACCTCCAATATGGTGAGAAACCCTGAAAAAGTCTAAAAATGAGAATATCACACTGTAGGACCTGGAATATGGTGAGAAACCCTGAAAGATCGAAAAATAAGAAAATCAAACTTGTAGTACCTGCAATATGGTGAGAAACCCTGCAAAAGGCAAAAAATGAGAAAATCACAATATAGGACTTGGAATAAGATGAGAAACCGTGAAAAAGACAAAAAATGACAAAAACACACTGTAGGAGCTGGAATATGGTGAGAAACCCTAAAAAAGTCCAAAAATAAGAAATTCACACTTGTAGGACTTGCAATATGGTGAGAAACCCTGAAAAAGTCGAAAAATGAGAAAATCACGCAGTAGTACCTGGAATATGGTGAGAAACACTGAAAAATTCATACTTGTAGGACCTGCAATATGGTGAGGGCTCAACAATTAACAGCATTGTCTCCTCTTCCAGAGAACCTGGGATCAACTATCAGCCACTATATGGTGGCCCATCTCCAGTTCCCCGGGATCAGACAGACAGACAGACAGAGTTAAGGAACGCAGGCCTGCCTGGACTTTCTGTTTTTCTTATCATTTTTAAAAAATGATTATTTATTTATTTATTTATTTATTTATTTATTTATTAGATATAAGTACATGGTAGCAGTCTTCAGACACTCCAGAAGACGGTGTCAGATTCTGGACAATCTAAATCCCTCTTATGGTCTGCATACAGGTACATAAACACAGCCTCACATATACTTCTAAAAATTTAAGATGGGTGGGGCCACTTTACTGCTCAAAAATTAACAGCATTGTCTCCTCTTCCAGAGAACCTGGGTTCAACTACCAGCAACTATATGGTGGCCCATCTCCAGTTCCAGGGGATCAGACAGACAGACAGACATACAGACAGATAGAGATAAGGATGGCAGGCCTGCCTGGTCTTTCTTTCTTTCTTATCCTTTTTAAGAAATGTTTATTTATTTATTAATGTATATTAGATATAAGTACACTGTAGCTGTCTTCAGACACTGAGGAAGAGGGTGTCAGATTCTGGAGAATCTAAATCCCTCTTATGGACTGCAAATGATGTACATAAGCACAGACTCACAATTACTTCCAAAAATTTAAAAATGTGTGGGGCCACTGAAAGGGCTCAACAATTAACAGCATTGTCTCCTCTTCCAGAGAACCTGGGATCAACTACCAGCAACTATATAATGGCCCATCTCCAGTTCCAGGGGATCAGACAGACAGACAAACAGACAGACTAGAATGGCAGGCCTGTCTGGTTTTTCATTCTTTCTTATCCTTTTTAAAACATCTTTCTTTCTTTCTTTCTTTCTTTCTTTCTTTCTTTCTTTCTTTCTTTCTTTCTTTCTTTCTTTCTTTCTTTCTTTCTTTATTAGATATAAGTACACTGTAGATGTCTTCAGACACTCCAGAAGAGGGTATCAGTTTCTGGAGAATCTAAATCCCTCTTATGGTCTGCATACAATGTACATAAACACAGCCTCACATATACTTCTAAAAATTTAAAGATGGGTGGGGCCACTGAAAGGGCTCAACAATTAACAGCATTGTCTCCTCTTCCAGAGAACCTGGGATCAACTACCAGCAACTATATGGTGGCCCATCTCTAGTTCCAGGGGATCAGACAGACAGACTGACAGACAGAGATAAGGATGGCAGGCCTACCTGGTCTTTCTTTCCTTCTTATCCTTTTAAAAAAATGTTTATTTATTTATTTATGTATGTATTTATTAGATATAAGTACACAGTAGCTGTCTTCAGACACTCCAGAAGAGGGTGTCAGATTACGGAGAATCTAAATCCCTCTTATGGTCTGCATATGATGTATATAAACACAGCCTCACATATACTTCTAAAAATTTAAAGATGGGTGGGGCCACTTAAAGGGCTCAACAAATACCAGCATTGTCTCCTCTTCCAGAGAACCTGGGATCAACTACCAGCAAAAATATGGTGGCGCATCTCCAGTTTCAGGGGATCAGATAGACAGATAGACAAACAGACAAGGAAGGCAGGCCTGCTTGGTTTTTATTTCTTTCTATCCTTTTTAAAACATGTTTATTTATTTATTTATGTATTTATTAGATATAAGTACACTCTAGCTGTCTTCAGACACTCCAGAAGAGGGTGTCAGATTCTGAAAAATCTAAATCCCTCTTATGGTCTGCATATGATGTACATAAACACAGCCTCACAAATTCTTCTAAAAATTTAAAGATGGGTGGGGCCACTGAAAGGGCTCAAAAATTAACAGCATTGTCTCCTCTTGCAGAGAAACTGGGATCAACTACCAGCAACTATATGGTGGCCCATCTCCAGTTCCAGGGTATCAGACAGACAGACAGATAGACAGAGATAAGGATGGCAGGCCTGCCTGGTCTTTCTTTCTTACTTTCTTATCCTTTTTTAAAAATGTTTATTTATTTATTTATTTATTTATTTATTTATTTATTTATTTATTTATTTATTTATTAGATATAAGTACACTGTAGTTGTCTTCAGTCACTCCAGAAGAGGGTGTCAGATTCTGGAGAATATAAATCCCTCTTATGGTCTGCATATGATGTACATAAACACAGAGTCACATATAGTTCTAAAAATTTAAAGATGGGTGGGGACCCAGAAAGGGCTCAATAATTAACAGCATTGACTCCTCTTCCAGAGAACCTGGGATCAACAATGAGCAACTATATGGTGGCCCATCTTTTGTTCCAGTGGATCAGACAGACAGACAGACAGACAGAGATAAGGATGGCAGGCCTGCCTGGTCTTTCTTTTTTTCTTATCCTTTTTAAAAAATGTTTATTTATTTATGTATGTATATATTTATTTATTTATTTATGTATTTATTAGATATAAGTACACAGTAGCTGTCTTCAGACACTCCAGAAGAGGGTGTCAGAATCTGGAGAATCTAAATCCCTCGTATGGTCTGCATATGATGTACATAAACACAGCCTCACATATACTTCTAAAAATTTAAAGATGGGTGGGGCTACTGAAAGGGCTCAACAACTAACAGCATTGTCTCCTCTTCCAGAGTACCTGGGATCAACTACCAGCAACTATATGGTGGCCCATCTCCAGTTCCAGGGGATCTGACAGATAGAGAGACAGACAGACAGACAGACAGACAAGGTGGCAGGCCTGCCTGGTCTTTCTTTCTTTCTTATCCTTTTTAAAAATGTTTATTAATTTATGTATGTATTTATTAGATAAAAGTACACGGTAGCTGTCTTCAAACACTCCCGAAGAGGGTTTCAGATTCTGGAGAATCTATATCCCTCTTATGATCTGCATATGATGTACATAAACACAGCCTCACATATACCTCTAAAAACTTAAAGATGGGTGGGGCCACTGAAAGGGCTCAACAATTAACAGCATTGTCTCCTCTTCCAGAGAACCTGGGATCAACTACCAGCAAATATATGGTGGCCCATCTCCAGTTCCAGGAGATCAGAAAGACAGACAGACAGACAGAGAAAAGGATGGCAGGCCCTGCCTGGTCTTTCTTTTTTTCTTATCATTTTTTTTAAATATTTATTTATTTATTTATTTATTTATTTATTTATTTATTTATTAGACATAAGTACACTGTAGCTGTCTTCAGACACTCCAGAAGAGGGTGTCAGATTCTGGAGAATCTAAATCCCTCTTATAGTCTGCCTATGTTGTACATAAACACAGCCTCACATACACTTCTAAAAATTTAAAGATGAGTGGGGCCACTGAAAGGGCTCAACAATTAACAGCATTGTCTCCTCTTCCAGAGAACCTGGGATCAACTACCAGCAACTATATTGTGGCCCATCTCCAGTTCCAGGAGATCAGACAGACAGACAGACAGACAGAGATAAGGATGGCAGGCCTGCCTGGTCTTTCATTTTTTCTTATCCTTTTAAAAAATGTTTATTTATTTATTTATTTATTCATTTATTTATTAGATATAAGTACCCTGTAGCTGCCTTCAGATACTCCAGAAGAGGGTGTCAGATTCTGGAGAATATAAATCCCTCTTATGGTCTGCATATGATGTACATAAACAAAGCCTCACATATACTTCTAAAAATTTAAAGATGGGTGGGGCCACTGAAGGGCTCAACAATTAACAGCATTGTCTCCTCTTACAGAGAACCTGGGATCAACTACCAGCAAAAATATGGTGGCCCATCTCCAGTTTCAGGGGATCAGACAGACAGACAGACAAACAGACAAGGATGGCAGGCCTGCCTGGTTGTTCTTTCTTTCTTATCCTTTTTGAAAAAATGTTTATTTATTTATTTATGTATTTATTAGATATAAGTACACTGTAGAGGTCTTCAGACACTCCAGAAGAGGTTGTCAGATTCTGGAGAATCTAAATCCCTCTTATGGTCTGCATATGATGTACATAAACACAGACTCACATTTACTTCCAAAAATTTAAAGATGGGTGGGGCCACTGAAAGGGCTCAACAATTAACAGCATTGTCTCCTCTTCCAGAGAACCTGAGATCAACTACCAGCAACTATATGGTGGCCCATTTCCAGGTCCAGGGAATCAGAAAGACAGATAGACAGACAGACAGAGATAAGGATGGCAGGCCTGCCTGGTATTTCTTTTTTTCTTATCAATTTTAAAAAAAGTTTATTTATTCATTTATTTATTTATTTATTTATTTATTTATTTATTTATTTATTTATTTATTTATTTATTAGAATAAGTACACTGTAGCTGTCTTCAGACACTCCAGAAGAGGGTGTCAGATTCTGGAGAATCTAAATCCCTCTTATAGTCTGCCTATGATGTACATAAACACAGCCTCACATACACTTCAAAAATTTAAAGATGAGTGGGGCCACTGAAAGGGCTCAACAATTAACAGCATTGTCTCCTCTTCCAGAGAACCTGGGATCAACTATCAGCCACTATATGGTGGCCCATCTCCAGTTCCCCGGGATCAGACAGACAGACAGACAGACAGAGTTAAGGAACGCAGGCCTGCCTGGACTTTCTTTTTTTCTTATCATTTTTAAAAAATGATTATTTATTTATTTATTTATTTATTAGATATAAGTACATGGTAGCAGTCTTCAGACACTCCAGAAGACGGTGTCAGATTCTGGACAATCTAAATCCCTCTTATGGTCTGCATATGAGGTACATAAACACAGCCTCACATATACTTCTAAAAATTTAAAGATGGGTGGGGCCACTTTACTGCTCAAAAATTAACAGCATTGTCTCCTCTTCCAGAGAACCTGGGTTCAACTACCAGCAACTATATGGTGGCCCATCTCCAGTTCCAGGGGATCAGACAGACAGACAGACATACAGACAGATAGAGATAAGGATGGCAGGCCTGCCTGGTCTTTCTTTCTTTCTTATCCTTTTTAAGAAATGTTTATTTATTTATTAATGTATATTAGATATAAGTACACTGTAGCTGTCTTTCTTTCACCCAGGAAAAAGGTTTTATAAAAAGTGTTAAAGTTTTTAAAAATTAAAAAATAAATACCAGATCACCATCACACAGCATTGGCTGTCTTCAGGTGTATCCTTTCAGCCTCCAAAACAAAAAGCAATGGCTGGCTGTCTTCAGGTGTATCCTATTCTCCAGTCTTATTTCCAACCTAAGAGCTGGGCTGAGCTGCCTCATTATGTAATTGCAAACCTTCCTTGGTTTGTCTTTTCCATTTCTAAGACTAACAGGCCTTTTTCTATTTAGAGAATATGCTCATGACTGTTCTTTAGATATAGTAAATATAACTGTTGCTTATAAAACTTGTTTTCTAGGAATTTTTAAAGGGCAATGGCAGAGTTTATTTTTTAAAAATATTTTGCATTTATTTATTTGTGTGAGTGATGAAGCTCAGGTCTTCAAACTCGTCAGGAGGTATGATTACCTCCCCTCTCTCTCCTCTCTCAATGATTGTGTAAGAATGTTTTGCATGTGTATGCTGTGCCCACAGATTCCAGAACAGAGTATTAGATCCCCTGGAACTGGAGATGGGCCACCATATATAATACTGGTAATTGAGCCCAGGTTCTCTGGAAGAGGAGACAATGCTCTTAATTGTTGAGCCCTCTCTGTAGCCACATCTTTCTTTCTTTTTTTTTTTTTTTTGAGTATATGTGAGGCTGTGTTTATATACATCATATGCAGACAATAAGAATGATTTAGATTCTTCAGAATCTGACACCCTCTTCTGGACTGTCTGAAGATAGCTACAGCATACTTAAATATAATAAATAAATAAATCTTTAAAAAGAAAAGGAAAAGTAAAAAAGAAAGAACAGGCCTGCCATATGCATGTTCATAGAGGAAAATGGAAGAGACCCCAATCTAACCTCAGCAGGGTGCTTCCTTCTGGATGGTAGCTCACAGTTTCATCCCAGCAAGACAGGCAAATCACTGAGTTCAAGGACAGTAAGGTTCAGGACAGCCAAGGTTAGGAAGGAAAAGGGTCTATGTTGAGAATACAAACCTACAAAACAACAACTAGGAAAAAGAAGTGACAGTGTAACTTGGGGTAGGGTACCAACAAGAGAAAGCTTTCTGTTACCACTTACAAACACCAGTAGCCTTGCACCCTTCTGCCCAGGTCCCTGCCTTCCTTTCTAGGAATTCTAAGGATGCCAGGGTGTGGGGGAATCCAGATTAACTTTTTAATAACAAAGACTTGGTCTTTGATGTCTATAGGAAGCCCTTCTCAGTGCCTTTAACTACCACTGAACTTTCAGGGCTGTGACTCAACTGTAACAAGGAACAGGGCTAAGAACCTGCAGCCTTTGAAAACAACTATTTTTTTAAAGTGGGGGACACAAATCAGCAGTAGAACCCCTCAGGTTCAGCCATAATACTTGTTAGGGAAACAGCCTCAATGTCCGGAGCTGAGGTCTCATGGGTGAACTGCTTCAAACTCTGAGTATCATTGAAAGAAAGAAAAGATATCATGTGGTTTCTTAATTTATTTATTTTATTATTTCTATTTTTTTTGTTTTCTTTTGTTTTGTTTTAGAAAAGGCCTCAGTCTGTAGCTATGGCTGACCTAGGACAGACTACATGTGTTAATTAGGGTTTCACAGTTGAGAAACAGACCATACCTATGTAAGACTTAGAAAACCCAACAGTCAGTGGTGGCTCGAGCTCTTAATGAGAGCACTCTGGAGGCAGAGGCAGTCAGTTTCTGAGTTCGAGGCCAGCCTGGTTAAAGACAGGGATAGGCAGGGCTAGGCAAGGCAGGGCTGGGCTGGCTAGGCTAGGAAAGGGGCTGGGCTAGGCAAGGCAAGGGGCTAGGCTAGGCAACGCAAGGGGCTAGGCAAGACAGACAGACAGAGAGAAAGACAGACAAGGATGGAAGCCTGCCTGGTTTTTCTTTCTTTCTTATCCCTTTTAAAAAATGTATATTTATTTATTTATTTATTTATGTATTTATTAGATATAAGTACACTGTAGCTGTCTTCAGACACTCCAGAAGAGGGTTTCAGATTCTGGAGAATCTATATCCCTCTTATGGTCTGCATATGATGTACATAACCACAGCCTCACATATACTTCTAAAAATTTAAAGATGGGTAGGACCACTGAAAGGGCTCAACAATTAACAGCATTGTCTCCTCTTCCAGAGAACCTGGGATCAACTACCAGCAACTATATGGTGGCCCATCTCCAGTTCCACGGGATCAGACAGACAGACAGAGATACAGACAGATAGAGTTAAGGATGGCAGGCCTACCTGGTCTTTCATTCTTTCTTATCCTTTTAAAAAATGTTTATTTATTTATTTATTTATTTATTTATTTATTTATTCGATATAAGTACACTGTAGCTGTCTTCAGACACTCCAGAAGAGGGTGTCAGATTCTGGAGAATCTAAATCCCTCTTATGGTCTGCATATGATGTACATGAACACAGCCTCACATATACTTATAAAAATTTAAAGATGGGTGGGGCTACTGAAAGGGCTCAAAAATTAACAGCATTGTCTCCTCTTCCAGAGAACCTGGGATCAACTACCAGCAACTATATGGTGGCCCATCTCCAGTTCCAGGCGATCAGACAGACAGACAGACATACAGACAAGGATGGCAGGCCTTCTGGTTTTTATTTCTTTCTTATCCGTTTAAAAAGGTTTATTTATTTATTTATGAATTTATTATATATAAGTACACTGTAGCTGTCTTCAGACACTCAGGAAGAGGGTGTCAGATTCTGGAGAATCTAAGTCCCTCTTATGATATGCATATGATGTACATAAAAACAGCTTCACATTTATTTCTAAAAATTTAAAGATGGGTGGGGCCACTGTGAGGGCTCAACAATTAACAGCATTGTCTCCTCTTCCAGAGAACCTGGGATCAACTACCAGCAACTATATGGTGGCCCATCTCCAGATCCAGGAAATCAGAGAGACAGACAGACAGACAGACAGACAGACAAGGATGGCAGGCCTGCCTGGTTTTTCTTTCTTTCTTATCCTTTTTAAAACATGTTTATTTATTTATTTATGTATTTATTAGATATAAGTACACTGTAGCTGTCTTCAGACACTCCAGAAGAGGGTATCAGTATCTGGAGAATATAAATCCCTCTTATGGTCTACATACAATGTACATAAACACAGCCTCACATATACTTCTAAAAATTTAAAGATGTGTGGGGCCACTGAAAGGGCTCAACAATTAACAGCATTGACTCCTCTTCCAGAGAACCTGGGATTAAACTACCAGCAACTATGTGGTGGCCCATCTCCAGTTCCAGGGGATCAGACAGACAGACAGACAGACAGACAGAGATAAGGATGGCAGGCCTGCTAGTCTTTCTTTTTTTCTTATCCTTTTAAAAAAATGTTTATTTATTTATTTATTTATTTATTTATTTATTTATTTATTTATTTATTAGATATAAGTACACTGTAGCTGTCTTCAGACACTCCAGAAGAGGGTATCAGATTCTGGAGAATCTAAATACCTCTTATGGTCTGCATATGATGTACATAACACAGCCTCACATATATTTCTAAATATTTAAAGATGTGTGGGGCCACTGAAAGGGCTCAACAATTAACAGCATTGTCTCCTCTTCCAGAGAACCTGGTTCAACTACCAGCAACTATATGGTGGCCCATCTCCAGTTCCAGGGAATCAGACAGACAGACAGACAGACAGATATAAGGATGGAAGGCCTGCCTGGATTTTCTTTCTTTATTATCCTTATTTAAAAATGTTTATTTGTTTATTTATGTATTTATTAGACATAAGTACACTGTAGCTGTCTTCAGACACTCCAGAAGAGGGTGTCATATGCTGGAGAATCTAAATCCCTCTTATGGTCTGCATTTGATGTACATAAACATAGCCTCACATATACTTCTAAAAATTTAAAGATGGGTGGGGCCACTGAAAGGGCTCAACAATTAACAGCATTGTCTCCTTTTCCAGAGAACCTGGGATCAACTACCAGCAACTATATGGTGTCCCATCTCCAGTTACAGGGGATCAGACAGACAGACAGACAGACAGAAAGTGATAAGGATGGCAGGCCTGCATGGTCTTTCTTTCTTTCTTCTTCGTTTAAAAAAAATGTTTATTTATTTATTTATTTATTTATTTATTTATTTATTTATTTATTTATTTATTTATTAGATATAAGTACACTGTAGCTGTCTTCAGACACTCCAGAAGAGGGTATCAGATTCTGGAGAATCTAAATCCCTCTTATGGTCTGCATATGATGTACATAAACACAGCCTCACATATACTTCTAAAAATTTAAAGATGGGTGGGGCCACTAAAAGGGATCAACAATTAACAGCATTGTCTCCTCTTCCAGAGAACCTGGGATCAATAACCAGTAATTATATGGTGGCCCATCTCCAGTTCCAGGGGATCAGACAGACACACAGACAGACAGACAGAGATAAGGATGGCAGGCCTGCCTGGTCTTTCTTTCTTTCTTATCATTTTAAAAAAGGTTTATTTATTTATTTATGTATTTATTAGATATAAGTACACTATAGCTATCTTCAGACACTCCAGAAGAGGGTGTTTGATTCTGCAGAACGTAAATCCCATTTATGTTCTGCATATGATGTACATAAACACAGCCTCACATATTCTTCTAAAAATTTAAAGATGGTTGGGGCCACTGAAAGGAACCAACAATTAACAGCATTGTCTCCTCTTCCAGAGAACCTGGGATAAACTACCAGCAACGATATGTTGGCCCATCTCCAGTTTCAGGGGATCAGACAGACAAACAGACAGACAGAAAGACAGAGATAAGGATGGCAGGCCTGCCTGGTCTTTCTTTCTTTCTTATCCTTTTTAAAAAATGTTTATTTATTTATTTATGTATTTTTTAGATATAAGTACACTGTAGCTGTCTTCAGACACTCCAGAAGAGGGTGTCAGATTCTGGAGAATCTAAATCCCTCTTATGGTCTGCATATGATGTACATAAACACAGCCTCACATATACTTCTAAAAATTTAAAGATGGGTGGGGTCACTAAAGAAAGGGCTCAACAATTAACAGCATTGTCTCCTCTTCCAGAGAACCTGGGATGAACTACCAGCAACTATATGGTGGCCCATCTCCAGTTCCAGGGCATCAGACAGACAGACAGACAGACAGAGATAAGGATGGCAGGCGTGCCTGGTCTTTCTTTCTTTATTATACTGTTGAAAAAATGTTTATTTATTTATTTATTTATTTATTTTTATTTATGTATTTATTAGATATAAGTACACTGTAGCTGTCTTCAGACACTCTAGAAGAGGGTCTCATCTTCTGGAGAATCTAAATCCCTCTTATGGTCTTCATATGATGTACATAAACACAGCATCACATATACTTCTAAAAATTTAAAGATGGGTGGGCCCACTGAAAGGGCTCAACAATTAACAGCATTGTCTCTTCTTCCAGAGAACGTGGGATCAACTACCAGCAACTATATGGTGGCCCATCTCAAGTTCCAGGGGATAAGACAGACAGACAGACAGACAGAGATAAGGATGGCAGGCCTGCCTGATTTTTCTTTCTTTCTTATCCTTATAAAAAAATGTTTATTTATTTGTTTATTTGTTTATTTGTTTGTTTATTTATTTATTTATTTATTTATTTATCAGATATAAGTACACTGTAGCTGTCTTCAGACTCTCCAGAAGAGGGTGTCAGATTCTGGAGAATCTATATCCCTCTTATGGTCTGCATATGATGTACATGAACACAGCCTCACATATACTTCTAAAAATTTAAAGATGGGTGGGGCCACTGAAAGGGCTCAAAAATTAACAGCATTGTCTCCTCTTCCAGAGAACCTGGGATCAACTACCAGCAACTATATGGTGGCCCATCTCGAGTCCAAGGGGATCAGACAGACTGTAGACAGACAGAAAGACAGACAGAGATAAGGATGGCAGGCCTGCCTGGTCTTTCTTTTTTTCTTATCCTGTTTAAAAAATGTTTGTTTATTTATTTATTTATTTATTTATTTATTTATTTATTTAATATAAGTACACTGTAGCTGTCTTCAGACACTCCAGAAGAGGGTGTCAGATTCTGGAGAATCTAAATCACATTTATGGTCTGCATAAGATGTACATAAACACAGCCTCACATATACTTCTAAATATTTAAAGATGGGTGGCGCCACTGAAAGGGCTCAACAATTAACAGCATTGTATCCTCTTCCAGAGAACCTGGGATCAACTACCAGCAACATTATGGTGGCCCATCTACAGTTCCAGGGTATCAGACAGACAGACAGACAGACAGACAGACAGAGATAAGGGTGGCAGGCCTGCCCGGTCTTTCTTACTTTCTTATCCTTTTAAAAAAATGTTTATTTATTTATTTATTTATTTATTTATTTATTCATTTATTTATTTATTTATTTATGTATTTATTAGATATAAGTAAACTGTAGCTGTCTTCAGACACTCCAGAAGAGGGTGTCAGATTCTGGAGAATCTAATTCCCTCTTATGGTCTGTATATGATGTACATAAACACAGCCTCACATATACTTCTAAAATTTTAAAGATGGGTGGAGCCACAGAAAGGGCTCAACAATTAACAGCATTGTCTCCTCTTCCAGAGAACCTGGGATAAACTAACAGCAACTATATGGTGGCCCATCTCCAGTTCTAGGGTATCACACAGACAGACAGACAGACAGAGATAAGGGTGGCAGGCTTGCCTGGTCTTTCTTTCTGTCTTATCCTTTTTAAAAAATGTTTATTTATTTATTTATTTATTTATTTATTTATTTATTTATTTATTTATTTATTAGATATAAGTACACTGTAGCTGTCTTCAGACACTCCAGAAGAGGGTATCAGATTCTGGAGAATCTAAATCCCTCTTATGGTCTGCATATGATGTACATAAACACAGCCTCACATATACTTCTAAAAATTTAAAGATGGGTGGGGCCACTAAAAGGGATCAACAATTAACAGCATTGTCTCCTCTTCCAGAGAACCTGGGATCAATAACCAGTAATTATATGGTGGCCCATCTCCAGTTCCAGGGGATCAGACAGACACACAGACAGACAGACAGAGATAAGGATGGCAGGCCTGCCTGGTCTTTCTTTCTTTCTTATCATTTTAAAAAAGGTTTATTTATTTATTTATGTATTTATTAGATATAAGTACACTATAGCTATCTTCAGACACTCCAGAAGAGGGTGTTTGATTCTGCAGAACGTAAATCCCATTTATGTTCTGCATATGATGTACATAAACACAGCCTCACATATTCTTCTAAAAATTTAAAGATGGTTGGGGCCACTGAAAGGAACCAACAATTAACAGCATTGTCTCCTCTTCCAGAGAACCTGGGATAAACTACCAGCAACGATATGTTGGCCCATCTCCAGTTTCAGGGGATCAGACAGACAAACAGACAGACAGAAAGACAGAGATAAGGATGGCAGGCCTGCCTGGTCTTTCTTTCTTTCTTATCCTTTTTAAAAAATGTTTATTTATTTATTTATGTATTTTTTAGATATAAGTACACTGTAGCTGTCTTCAGACACTCCAGAAGAGGGTGTCAGATTCTGGAGAATCTAAATCCCTCTTATGGTCTGCATATGATGTACATAAACACAGCCTCACATATACTTCTAAAAATTTAAAGATGGGTGGGGTCACTAAAGAAAGGGCTCAACAATTAACAGCATTGTCTCCTCTTCCAGAGAACCTGGGATGAACTACCAGCAACTATGGTGGCCCATCTCCAGTTCCAGGGCATCAGACAGACAGACAGACAGACAGAGATAAGGATGGCAGGCGTGCCTGGTCTTTCTTTCTTTATTATACTGTTGAAAAAATGTTTATTTATTTATTTATTCATTTTTATTTATGTATTTATTAGATATAAGTACACTGTAGCTGTCTTCAGACACTCTAGAAGAGGGTCTCATCTTCTGGAGAATCTAAATCCCTCTTATGGTCTTCATATGATGTACATAAACACAGCATCACATATACTTCTAAAAATTTAAAGATGGGTGGGCCCACTGAAAGGGCTCAACAATTAACAGCATTGTCTCTTCTTCCAGAGAACGTGGGATCAACTACCAGCAACTATATGGTGGCCCATCTCAAGTTCCAGGGGATAAGACAGACAGACAGACAGACAGAGATAAGGATGGCAGGCCTGCCTGATTTTTCTTTCTTTCTTATCCTTATTAAAAAATGTTTATTTATTTGTTTATTTGTTTATTTATTTATTTATTTATTTATTTATTTATTTATTTATTTATCAGATATAAGTACACTGTAGCTGTCTTCAGACTCTCCAGAAGAGGGTGTCAGATTCTGGAGAATCTATATCCCTCTTATGGTCTGCATATGATGTACATGAACACAGCCTCACATATACTTCTAAAAATTTAAAGATGGGTGGGGCCACTGAAAGGGCTCAACAATTAACAGCATTGTCTCCTCTTCCAGAGAACCTGGGATCAACTACCAGCAACTATATGGTGGCCCATCTCGAGTCCAAGGGGATCAGACAGACTGTAGACAGACAGAAAGACAGACAGAGATAAGGATGGCAGGCCTGCCTGGTCTTTCTTTCTTTCTTATCCTGTTTAAAAAATGTTTATTTATTTATTTATTTATTTATTTATTTATTTATTTAATATAAGTACACTGTAGCTGTCTTCAGACACTCCAGAAGAGGGTGTCAGATTCTGGAGAATCTAAATCACATTTATGGTCTGCATAAGATGTACATAAACACAGCCTCACATATACTTCTAAATATTTAAAGATGGGTGGCGCCACTGAAAGGGCTCAACAATTAACAGCATTGTATCCTCTTCCAGAGAACCTGGGATCAACTACCAGCAACATTATGGTGGCCCATCTACAGTTCCAGGGTATCAGACAGACAGACAGACAGAGAGACAGAGATAAGGGTGGCAGGCCTGCCCGGTCTTTCTTACTTTCTTATCCTTTTAAAAAAATGTTTATTTATTTATTTATTTATTTATTCATTTATTTATTTATTTATTTATGTATTTATTAGATATAAGTAAACTGTAGCTGTCTTCAGACACTCCAGAAGAGGGTGTCAGATTCTGGAGAATCTAATTCCCTCTTATGGTCTGTATATGATGTACATAAACACAGCCTCACATATACTTCTAAAATTTTAAAGATGGGTGGAGCCACAGAAAGGGCTCAACAATTAACAGCATTGTCTCCTCTTCCAGAGAACCTTGGATAAACTACCAGCAACTATATGGTGGCCCATCTCCAGTTCTAGGGTATCACACAGACAGACAGACAGACAGAGATAAGGGTGGCAGGCTTGCCTGGTCTTTCTTTCTGTCTTATCCTTTTTAAAAAATGTTTATTTATTTATTTATTTATTTATTTATTTATTTATTTATTTATGTATTTATTAGATATAAGTACACTGTAGCTGTCTTCAGAAAATACAGAAGAGGGTGTCAGATTCTGGAGAATCTAAATCCCTCTTATGGTCTGCATATGATGTACATAAACACAGCCTCACATACCCTTCTAAAAATTTAAAGATGGGTGGGGCCACTGAAAGGGCTCAACAATTAACAGCATTGTCTCCTCTTCCAGAGAACCTGGGATCAACTACCAGCAACTATATGGTGGCCTATCTCCAGTTCCAAAGGATCATATAGATAGACAGACAGACAGACAGAGATAAGGATGGCAGGACTTCCTGGTGTTTCTTTCTTTCTTATCCTTTTTAAAAAATGTTTATTTATTTATTTATTCATGTATTTATTATATTTACGTACACTGTAGCTGTCTTCAGACACTCCAGAAGAGGGTGTCAGTTTCTGGAGAATCTAAATCACTCTTATGGTCTGAATATGATGTACATAAACACAGCCTCAGATATACTTATAAAAATTTAATGAAGGGTGGGGCCACTGAAAGGGCTCAATAATTTACAGCATTGTCTCCTCTTCCAGAGAACCTTGGATAAACTACCAGCAACTATATGGTGGCCCATATCCAGTACCAGAGGATCAGACAGACAGACAGGCAGACAGACAGAGATAAGGATGGCAGGCCTGCCAGGTCTTTCTTTCTTTCTTGTCCTTTTTAAAAAATGTTTATTTATTTATGTATTTATTATATATAAGTACTCTGTAGCTATCTACAGACACTCCAGAAGAGGGTGTCAGATTCTGAAGAATCTAAAACCATCTTATGGTCTGCATATGATGTACATAAACACAGCCTCAGATATACTTCTAAAAATTTAAAGATGGGTGGGGCCACTGAAAGGGCTCAACAATTAACAGCATTGTCTCCTCTTCCAGAGAACCTGGGATCAACTACCAGCAACAATATGGTGACCTATCTTCAGTTCCAAAGGATCATATAGAGAGACAGACAGACAGACAGAAATGAGGATGGCAGGCCTGCCTGGTCTTTCTTTCTTTCTTATCCATTTGAAAAAATGTTTACTTATTAATTAATTAATTAATTTATTTATTTATTTATTTATTTATTTATTTATTTATTTATTTATTAGATATAAGTACACTGTAGCTGTCTTCAGACACTACAGAAGAGGGTGTGAGTTTCAGGAGAATCTAAATACCTTTTATGGTCTGCATATGATGTACATAAACACAGACTCAAGTATACTTCTAAAAATTTAAAGATGGGTGGGGCCAAAGAATGGGCTCAACAATTAACAGCGTTGTCTCCTCTTCCAGAGAACCTGGGATCAACTACCAGCAACTATATGGTGGCCCATCTGTAGTTCCAGGGATCAGACAGACAGACAGACAGACAGACAAAGATAAGGATGGCAGGCCTGCCTGGTCTTTCTTTCTTACTTATCCTGTTTAAAAAATGTTTATTTATTTATTTATTTATTTATTTATTTATTTATTTATTTATGTATTTATTAGATATAAGTACACTGTAGCTGTCTTCAGACACTCCAGAAGAGGGTGTCAGATTCTGGAGAATTTAAATCACTCTTATGGTCTGCATATGATGTACATAAATACAGCCTCACATTTACCTCTAAATATTTAAAGATGGGTGGGGCCACTGAGAGGGCTCAACAATTAACAGCATTATCTCCTCTTCCAGAGAACATTGGATAAACTACCAGCAACTATATGGTGGCCCATCTCCAGTTCCAGGGTATCAGACAGACAGACAGAGAGACAGAGATAAGGATGGAGGCCTGCCTGGTCTTTCTTTCTTTCTTATACTTTAAAAAATGTTTATTTATTTATTTATTTATTTATTTATTTATTTATTTATGTATTTATTAGAAATAAGTATACTGTAGCTGTCTTCAGACACTCTAGAAGAGGGTCTCATCTTCTGGAGAATCTAAATCCCTCTTATGGTTTTCATATGATGTACATAAACACAGCCTCACATATACTTCTAAAAATTTAAAGATGGTTGGGCCCACTGAAAGGCCTCAACAATTAACAGCATTGTCTCTTCTTCCAGAGAACTTGGGATCAACTACCAGCAACTATATGGTGGCCCATCTCAAGTTCCAGGGGATAAGACAGACAGACAGACAGACAGAGATAAGGATGGCAGGCCTGCCTGATTTTTCTTTCTTTCTTATCCTTTTAAAAAATGTTTATTTATTTGTTTATTTGTTTATTTGTTTATTTGTTTATTTGTTTATTTGTTTATTTATTTATTTATTTATCAGATATAAGTACACTGTAGCTGTCTTCAGACTCTCCAGAAGAGGGTGTCAGATTCTGGAGTATCTATATCCCTCTTATGGTCTGCATATGATGTACATGAACACAGCCTCACATATACTTCTAAAAATTTAAACATGGGTGGGGCCAATGAAAGGGCTCAAAAATGAACAGCATTGTCTCCTCTTCCAGAGAACCTGGGATCAACTACCAGCAACTATATGGTGGCCCATCTCGAGTCCAAGGGGATCAGACAGACTGTAGACAGACAGAAAGACAGACAGAGATAAGGATGGCAGGCCTGCCTGGTTTTTCTTTCTTTCTTATCCTGTTTAAAAAATGTTTATTTATTTATTTATTTATTTATTTATTTATTTATTTATTTATTTATTTGATATAAGTACACCTTAGCTGTCTTCAGACACTCCAGAAGAGGGTGTCAGATTCTGGAGAATCTAAATCACATTTATGGTCTGCATAAGATGTACATAAACACAGCCTCACATATACTTCTAAATATTTAAAGATGGGTGGCGCCACTGAAAGGGCTCAACAATTAACAGCATTGTATCCTCTTCCAGAGAACCTGGGATCAACTACCAGCAACACTATGGTGGCCCATCTACAGTTCCAGGGTATCAGACAGACAGACAGACAGACAGACAGAGATAAGGGTGGCAGGCCTGCCCGGTCTTTCTTACTTTCTTATCCTTTCTAAAAAATGTTTATTTATTTATTTATTTATTCATTTATTTATTTATTTATGTATTTATTAGATATAAGTAAACTGTAGCTGTCTTCAGACACTCCAGAAGAGGGTGTCAGATTCTGGAGAATCTAAATCCCTCTTATGGTCTGCATATGATGTACATAAACACAGCCTCACATATACTTCTAAAATTTTAAAGATGGGTGGGGCCACAGAAAGGGCTCAACAATTAACAGCATTGTCTCCTCTTCCAGAGAACCTTGGATAAACTACCAGCAACTATATGGTGGCCCATCTCCAGTTCTAGGGTATCACACAGACAGACAGACAGACAGAGATAAGGGTGGCAGGCTTGCCTGGTCTTTCTTTCTGTCTTATCCTTTTTAAAAAATGTTAATTTATTTATTTATTTATTTATTTATTTATTTATTTATTTATTTATTAGATATAAGTACACTGTAACTGTCTTCAGAAAATACAGAAGAGGGTGTCAGATTCTGGAGAATCTAAATCCCTCTTATGGTCTGCATATGATGTACATAAACACAGCCTCACATACCCTTCTAAAAATTTAAAGATGGGTGGGGCCACTGAAAGGGCTAAACAATTAACAGCATTGTCTCCTCTTCCTGAGAACCTGGGATCAACTACCAGCAACTATATGGTGGCCTATCTCCAGTTCCAAAGGATCATATAGATAGACAGATAGACAGACAGAGATAAGGATGGCAGGACTTCCTGGTGTTTCTTTCTTTCTTATCCTTTTTACAAAATGTTTATTTATTTATTTATTCATGTATTTATTATATTTACGTACACTGTAGCTGTCTTCAGACACTCCAGAAGAGGGTGTCAGTTTCTGGAGAATCTAAATCACTCTTATGGTCTGAATATGATGTACATAAACACAGCCTCAGATATACTTATAAAAATTTAATGAAGGGTGGGGCCACTGAAAGGGCTCAATAATTTACAGCATTGTCTCCTCTTCCAGAGAACCTTGGATAAACTACCAGCAACTATATGGTGGCCCATATCCAGTACCAGAGGATCAGACAGACAGACAGACAGACAGACAGAGATAAGAATGGCAGGCCTGCCAGGTCTTTCTTTCTTTCTTGTCCTTTTTAAAAAATGTTTATTTATTTATGTATTTATTATATATAAGTACTCTGTAGCTATCTACAGACACTCCAGAAGAGGGTGTCAGATTCTGAAGAATCTAAAACCATCTTATGGTCTGCATATGATGTACATAAACACAGCCTCAGATATACTTCTAAAAATTTAAAGATGGGTGGGGCCACTGAAAGGGCTCAACAATTAACAGCATTGTCTCCTCTTCCAGAGAACCTGGGATCAACTACCAGCAACTATATAGTGGCCTAGCTTCAGTTCCAAAGGATCATATAGAGAGACTGACAGACAGACAGAAATGAGGATGGCAGGCCTGCCTGGTCTTTCTTTCTTTCTTATCCATTTGAAAAAATGTTTACTTATTAATTAATTAATTAATTAATTAATTTATTTATTTATTTATTAGATATAAGTACACTGTAGCTGTCTTCAGACACTCCAGAAGAGGGTGTGAGATTCTGGAGAATCTAAATACCTCTTATGGTCTGCATATGATGTACATAAACACAGACTCAAGTATACTTCTAAAAATTTAAAGATGGGTGGGGCCAAAGAATGGGCTCAACATTAACAGCTTGTCTCCTCTTCCAGAGAACCTGGGATCAACTACCAGCAACTATATGGTGGCCCATCTGCAGTTCCAGGGATCAGACAGACAGACAGACAGACAGAGATAAGGATGGCAGGCCTGCCTGGTCTTTCTTTCTTACTTATCCTGTTTAAAAAAATGTTTATTTATTTATTTATTTATTTATTTATGTATTTATTAGATATAAGTACACTGTAGCTGTCTTCAGACACTCCAGAAGAGGGTGTCAGATTCTGGAGAATTTAAATCACTCTTATGGTCTGCATATGATGTACATAAATACAGCCTCACATTTACCAATAAAAATTTAAAGATGGTTGGGGCCACTGAAAGGGCTCAACAATTCACAACATTGTCTCCTCTTCCAGAGAACCTGGGAAAAACTACCAGCAAATATATGGTGGCCCATATTCAGTTCCAGAGGATCAGACAGACAGACAGACAGACAGACAGTGATAAGGATGGCAGGCCTGCCTGATTTTTCTTTCTTTCTCATCCTTTTTAAAAAATGTTTATTTAATTATTAATTTATTTATGTATGTATTTATTAGATATAAGTACACTGTAGCTGTCGTCAGACACTCCAGTAGAGGGTGTCAGATTCTGAAGAATCTAAAACCATCTTATGGTCTGCATATGATGTACATAAACACAGCCTCAGATATACTTCTAAAATTTAATGAAGGGAGGGGCCACTGAAAGGGCTCAACAATTAACAGCATTATCTCCTCTTCCAGAGAACCTGGGATCAACTACCAGCAACTTTATGGTGGCCCATCTACAGTTCCAGGGGATCAGACAGACAGACAGACAGACAGAGATAAGGATGGCAGGCCTGCCATGTCTTTCTTTCTTACTTATCCTGTTTAAAAAATGTTTATTTATTTATTTATTTATTTATTTACGTATTTATTAGATATAAGTACACTGTAGCTGTCTTCAGACAGTCCAGAAAAGGGTGTCAATTCTGGAGAATCTAAATCCCTCTTATGGTCTGCATATGATGTACATAAACACAGCCTCACATATACTTCTAAACATTTATAGATGGGTGGGGCCACTGAAAGGGCTCAACAATGAACAGCATTGTCTCCTCTTCCAGAGAACCTGGGAAAAACTAACAGCAAATATATGGTGGCCCTTATCCAGTTCCAAAGGTTCAGACAGAGAGACAGACAGACAGAGATAAGGATGGCAGGCCTGCCTGATTTTTCTTTCTTTCTTATCCTTTATAAAAAATGTTTATTTATTTATTAATTTATTTATTTATGTATTTATTAGATATAAGTACACTGTAGCTGTCTTCAGACACTCCAGTAGACGGTTTCAGATTCTGAAAAATCTAAAACCATCTTCTGGTCTGCATATGATGTACATAAACACAGCCTCAGATATACTTCAAAAAATTTAATGAAGGATGGGGCCACTGAAAGGGCTCAACAATTAACAGCATTATCTCCTCTTCCAGAGAACCTGGGATCAACTACCAGCAACTATATGGTGGCTCATCTCCAGTTCCCAGGGATCAGACAGACAGACAGACACACAGACAGAGATATCGATGGCAGGCCTGCCTGGTCTTTCTTTCTTTCTTTCTTATACTTTTTAAAAAAATGTTTATTTATTTATTTATTCATGTATTTATTAGATATAAGTACACTGTAGCTGTCTTAGACACTCCAGAAGTGGGTGTCTGGTTCTGTAGAATCTAAATCCCTCTTATGGTCTGCATATGATGTACATAAACACAGCCTAACATACAGTTCTAAATATTTAAAAAGGGGTGGGGCAATTGAAAGGGCTCAACAATGAACAGCGTTGTCTCCTCTTCCAGAGAACCTCGGCTCAACTACCAGCAACTATATGGTGGCCCATCTCCAATTCCAGGGGATCAGACAGACAGACAGTCAGAAAGACAGAGATAAGGATGGCAGGACTGCCTGGTCTATCTTTCTTTCTTATCCTTTTGAAAAAATGTTTACTTATTTATTTATTTATGTATTTATTAGATATAAGTAAACTGTAGCTGTCTTCAGACACTCCAGAAGAGGGTGTCAGATTCTGGAGAATCTAAATCCCTCTTATGGTCTGCATATGATGTACATAAACACAGACTCATGTATACTTCTAAAAATTTAAAGATGTGTGGGGCCACTGAGAGGGCTCAAAAATTAACAGCATTGTCTCATCTTCCAGAGAACCTGGGATCAACTACCAGCAAATATATGGTGGCTCATCTCCAGTTCCAGTGGATCAGAAAGACAGAGAGACAGACAGACAGAGATAAGGATGGCAGGCCTGCCTGGTCTTTCTTTATTTCTTATCCTTTATAAAAAATGTTTATTTATTTATTTATTTATTTATTTATTTATTTATTTATTTATGTATTTATTAGATATAAGTACACTGTAGCCGTCTTCAGACACTCCAGAAGAGGGTGTCAGATTCTAGAGAATCTAAATCCCTCTTATGGTCTGCATATGATGTACATAAACACAGCCTCACATATACTTCTAAATATTTAAAGAAAGGTGGGACCACTGAAAGGGCTCAACAATTACCATCACTGTCTCCACTTCCAGAGAACCTGGGATCAACTACCAGCAACTATATGGTGGCCCATCTGCAGTTCCAGGGGATCAGACAGACAGACAGACAGACAGAGATAAGGATGGCAGGCCTGCCAGGTCTTTCTTTCTTACTTATCCTGTTTAAAAAATGTTTATTTATTTATTTTTTTATGTATTTATGTATTTATTAGATATAAGTACACTGTAGCTGTTCAGACACTCCAGAAGAGTGTGTCAGATTCTGGAGAATCTAAATCCCTCTTATGGTCTGCATATGATGTACATAAACACAGCCTCACGTATAATTCTAAAAATTTAAAGATGGGTGGGACCACTGAAAGGGCTTAACAATTAACATCATTGTCTCCTCTTCCAGAGAACCTGGGATCAACTACCAGCAACTATATGGTGGCCCATATCCAGTTCCAAAGGTTCAGACAGACAGACAGACAGACAGAGATACGGATGGCAGGCCTGCCTCATTTTTCTTTCTTTCTTATCCTTTATAAAAAATGTTTATTTATTAATTAATTAATTTATTTATTTATGTATTTATTAGATATAAGGACACTGTAGCTGTCTTCAGACACTCCAGTAGACGGTGTCACATTCTGAAAAATCTAAAACCATCTTCTGGTCTGCATATGATGTACATAAACACAGCCTCAGATATACTTTAAAAAATTTAATGAAGGGTGTGGCCACTAAAAGGGATCAACAATTAACAGCATTGTCTCCTCTTCCAGAGAACCTGGGATCAATAACCAGTAATTATATGGTGGCCCATCTCCAGTTCCAGGGGATCAGACAGACACACAGACAGACAGACAGAGATAAGGATGGCAGGCCTGCCTGGTCTTTCTTTCTTTCTTATCATTTTAAAAAAGGTTTATTTATTTATTTATGTATTTATTAGATATAAGTACACTATAGCTATCTTCAGACACTCCAGAAGAGGGTGTTTGATTCTGCAGAACGTAAATCCCATTTATGTTCTGCATATGATGTACATAAACACAGCCTCACATATTCTGCTAAAAATTTAAAGATGGTTGGGGCCACTGAAAGGAACCAACAATTAACAGCATTGTCTCCTCTTCCAGAGAACCTGGGATCAACTACCAGCAACTATATGTTGGCCCATCTCCAGTTTCAGGGGATCAGACAGACAAACAGACAGACAGAAAGACAGAGATAAGGATGGCAGGCCTGCCTGGTCTTTCTTTCTTTCTTATCCTTTTTAAAAAATGTTTATTTATTTATTTATGTATTTTTTAGATATAAGTACACTGTAGCTGTCTTCAGACACTCCAGAAGAGGGTGTCAGATTCTGGAGAATCTAAATCCCTCTTATGGTCTGCATATGATGTACATAAACACAGCCTCACATATACTTCTAAAAATTTAAAGATGGGTGGGGTCACTAAAGAAAGGGCTCAACAATTAACAGCATTGTCTCATCTTCCAGAGAACCTGGGATGAACTACCAGCAACTATATGGTGGCCCATCTCCAGTTCCAGGGGATCAGACAGACAGACAGACAGACAGAGATAAGGATGGCAGGCCTGCCTGATTTTTCTTTCTTTATTATACTGTTGAAAAAATGTTTATTTATTTATTTATTTATTTTTATTTATGTATTTATTAGATATAAGTACACTGTAGCTGTTTTCAGACACTCTAGAAAAGGGTCTCATCTTCTGGAGAATCTAAATCCCTCTTATGGTCTTCATATGATGTACATAAACACAGCCTCACATATACTTCTAAAAATTTAAAGATGGGTGGGCCCACTGAAAGGGCTCAACAATTAACAGCATTGTCTCTTCTTCCAGAGAACTTGGGATCAACTACCAGCAACTATATGGTGGCCCATCTCAAGTTCCAGGGGATAAGACAGACAGACAGACAGACAGAGATAAGGATGGCAGGCCTGCCTGATTTTTCTTTCTTTCTTATACTTTTAAAAAAATGTTTATTTATTTGTTTATTTGTTTATTTATTTATTTATTTATTTATCAGATATAAGTACACTGTAGCTGTCTTCAGACTCTCCAGAAGAGCGTGTCAGATTCTGGAGAATTTATATACCTCTTATGGTCTGCATATGATGTACATGAACACAGCCTCACATATACTTCTAAAAATTTAAAGATGGGTGGGGCCACTGAAAGGGCTCAAAAATTAACAGCATTGTCTCCTCTTCCAGAGAACCTGGGATCAACTACCAGCAACTATATGGTGGCCCATCTCGAGTCCAAGGGGATCAGACAGACTGTAGACAGACAGAAAGACAGACAGAGATAAGGATGGCAGGCCTGCCTGGTCTTTCTTTCTTTCTTATCCTGTTTAAAAAATGTTTATTTATTTATTTATTTATTTATTTATTTATTTATTTATTTAATATAAGTACACTGTAGCTGTCTTCAGACACTCCAGAAGAGGGTGTCAGATTCTGGAGAATCTAAATCACATTTATGGTCTGCATAAGATGTACATAAACACAGCCTCACATATACTTCTAAATATTTAAAGATGGGTGGCGCCACTGAAAGGGCTCAACAATTAACAGCATTGTATCCTCTTCCAGAGAACCTGGGATCAACTACCAGCAACACTATGGTGGCCCATCTACAGTTCTAGGGTATCACACAGACAGAGAGACAGACAGACAGAGATAAGGGTGGCAGGCCTGCCCGGTCTTTCTTACTTTCTTATCCTTTTAAAAAAATGTTTATTTATTTATTTATTTATTCATTCATTCATTTATTTATTTATTTATTTATTTATGTATTTATTAGATATAAGTAAACTGTAGCTGTCTTCAGACACTCCAGAAGAGGGTGTCAGATTCTGGAGAATCTAAATCCCTCTTATGGTCTGCATATGATGTACATAAACACAGCCTCACATATACTTCTAAAATTTTAAAGATGGGTGGAGCCACAGAAAGGGCTCAACAATTAACAGCATTGTCTCCTCTTCCAGAGAACCTTGGATAAACTACCAGCAACTATATGGTGGCCCATCTCCAGTTCTAGGGTATCACACAGACAGACAGACAGACAGACAGAGATAAGGGTGGCAGGCTTGCCTGGTCTTTCTTTCTGTCTTATCCTTTTTAAAAAATGTTTATTTATTTATTTATTTATTTATTTATTTATTTATGTATTTATTAGATATAAGTAAACTGTAGCTGTCTTCAGAAAATACAGAAGAGGGTGTCAGATTCTGGAGAATCTAAATCCCTCTTATGGTCTGCATATGATGTACATAAACACAGCCTCACATACCCTTCTAAAAATTTAAAGATGGGTGGGGCCACTGAAAGGGCTCAACAATTAACAGCATTGTCTCCTCTTCCTGAGAACCTGGGATCAACTACCAGCAACTATATGGTGGCCTATCTCCAGTTCCAAAGGATCATATAGATAGACAGACAGACAGACAGAGATAAGGATGGCAGGACTTCCTGGTGTTTCTTTCTTTTTTATCCTTTTAAAAAAATGTTCATTTATTTATTTATTCATGTATTTATTATATTTACGTACACTGTAGCTGTCTTCAGACACTCCAGAAGAGGGTGTCAGTTTCTGGAGAATCTAAATCACTCTTATGGTCTGAATATGATGTACATAAACACAGCCTCAGATATACTTATAAAAATTTAATGAAGGGTGGGGCCACTGAAAGGGCTCAATAATTTACAGCATTGTCTCATCTTCCAGAGAACCTTGGATAAACTACCAGCAACTATATGGTGGCCCATATCCAGTACCAGAGGATCAGACAGACAGACAGGCAGACAGACAGAGATAAGGATGGCAGGCCTGCCAGGTCTTTCTTTCTTTCTTGTCCTTTTTAAAAAATGTTTATTTATTTATGTATTTATTATATATAAGTACTCTGTAGCTATCTACAGACACTCCAGAAGAGGGTGTCAGATTCTGAAGAATCTAAAACCATCTTATGGTCTGCATATGATGTACATAAACACAGCCTCAGATATACTTCTAAAAATTTAAAGATGGGTGGGGCCACTGAAAGGGCTCAACAATTAACAGCATTGTCTCCTCTTCCAGAGAACCTGGGATCAACTACCAGCAACTATATGGTGACCTATCTTCAGTTCCAAAGGATCATATAGAGAGACAGACTGACAGACAGAAATGAGGATGGCAGGCCTGCCTAGTCTTTCTTTCTTTCTTATCCATTTGAAAAAATGTTTACTTATTAATTAATTAATTAATTAATTAATTAATTAATTCATTTATTTATTAGATATAAGTACACTGTAGCTGTCTTCAGACACTCCAGAAAAGGGTGTGAGATTCTGGAGAATCTAAATACCTCTTATGGTCTGCATATAATGTACATACACACAGACTCAAGTATACTTCTAAAAATTTAAAGATGGGTGGGGCCAAAGAATGGGCTCAACAATTAACAGTGTTGTCTCCTCTTCCAGAGAACCTGGGATCAACTACCAGCAACTATATGGTGGCCCATATGCAGTTCCAGGGATCAGACAGACAGACAGACAGACAGAGATAAGGATGGCAGGCCTGCCTTGTCTTTCTTTCTTACTTATCCTGTTTAAAAAAGGTTTATTTATTTATTAATTTATTTATTTATGTATTTATTAGATATAAGTACACTGTAGCTGTCTTCAGACACTCCAGAAGAGGGTGTCAGATTCTGGAGAATTTAAATCACTCTTATGGTCTGCATATGATGTACATAAATACAGCCTCACATTTACCTCTAAAAATTTAAAGATGGGTGGGGCCACTGAGAGGGCTCAACAATTAACAGCATTGTCTCCTCTTCCAGAGAACATTGAATAAACTACCAGCAACTATATGGTGGCCCATCTCCAGTTCCAGGGTATCAGACAGACAGACAGAGAGACAGAGATAAGGATGGAGGCCTTCCTGGTCTTTCTTTCTTTCTTATACTTTAAAAAAATGTTTATTTATTTATTTATTTATTTATTTATTTATTTATTTATTAGAAATAATTACACTGTAGCTGTCTTCAGACACTCTAGAAGAGGGTCTCATCTTCTGGAGAATCTAAATCCCTCTTATGGTCTTCATATGATGTACATAAACACAGCCTCACATATACTTCTAAAAATTTAAAGATGGGTGGGCCCACTGAAAGGGCTCAACAATTAACAGCATTGTCTCCTCTTCCAGAGAACCTTGGATAAACTACCAGCAACTATATGGTGGCCCATCTCCAGTTCTAGGGTATCACACAGACAGACAGACAGACAGAGATAAGGGTGGAAGGCTTGCCCGGTCTTTCTTTCTGTCTTATCCTTTTAAAAAATGTTTATTTATTTATTTATTTATTTATTTATGTATTTATTAGATATAAGTACACTGTAGCTGTCTTCAGAAAATACAGAAGAGGGTGTCAGATTCTGGAGAATCTAAATCCCTCTTATGGTCTGCATATGATGTACATAAACACAGCCTCACATACCCGTCTAAAAATTTAAAGATGGGTGGGGCCACTGAAAGGGCTCAACAATTAACAGCATTGTCTCCTCTTCCAGAGAACCTGGGATCAACTACCAGCAACTATATGGTGGCCTATCTCCAGTTCCAAAGGATCATATAGATAGACAGACAGACAGACAGAGATAAGGATGGCAGGACTTCCTGGTGTTTCTTTCTTTCTTATCCTTTATAAAAAATGTTTATTTATTTATTTATTCATGTATTTATTATATTTACGTACACTGTAGCTGTCTTCAGACACTCCAGAAGAGGGTGTCAGTTTCTGGAGAATCTAAATCACTCTTATGGTCTGAATATGATGTACATAAACACAGCCTCAGATATACTTATAAAAATTTAATGAAGGGTGGGGCCACTGAAAGGGCTCAATAATTTACAGCATTGTCTCCTCTTCCAGAGAACCTTGGATAAACTACCAGCAACTATATGGTGGCCCATATCCAGTACCAGGGGATCAGACAGACAGACAGGCAGACAGACAGAGATAAGGATGGCAGGCCTGCCAGGTCTTTCTTTCTTTCTTGTCCTTTTAAAAAAAATGTTTATTTATTTATGTATTTATTATATATAAGTACTCTGTAGCTATCTACAGACACTCCAGAAGAGGGTGTCAGATTCTGAAGAATCTAAAACCATCTTATGGTCTGCATATGATGTACATAAACACAGCCTCAGATATACTTCTAAAAATTTAAAGATGGGTGGGGCCACTGAAAGGGCTCAACAATTAACAGCATTGTCTCCTCTTCCAGAGAACCTGGGATCAACTACCAGCAACTATATGGTGACCTATCTTCAGTTTCAAAGGATCATATAGAGAGACAGACAGACAGACAGAAATGAGGATGGCAGGCCTGCCTGGTCTTTCTTTCTTTCTTATCCATTTGAAAAAATGTTTACTTATTAATTAATTAATTAATTCATTCATTCATTCATTTATTTATTAGATATAAGTACACTGTAGCTGTCTTCAGACACTCCAGAAAAGGGTGTGAGATTCTGGAGAATCTAAATACCTCTTATGGTCTGCATATGATGTACATAAACACAGACTCAAGTATACTTCTAAAAATTTAAAGATGGGTGGGGCCTAAGAATGGGCTCAACAATTAACAGTGTTGTCTCCTCTTCCAGAGAACCTGGGATCAACTACCAGCAACTATATGGTGGCCCATATGCAGTTCCAGGGATCAGACAGACAGACAGACAGACAGAGATAAGGATGGCAGGCCTGCCTGGTCTTTCTTTCTTACTTATCCTGTTTAAAAAATGTTTATTTATTTATTTATTTATTTATTTATTTATTTATTTATTTATTAGATATAAGTACACTGTAGCTGTCTTCAGACACTCCAGAAGAGGGTGTCAGATTCTGGAGAATTTAAATCACTCTTATGGTCTGCATATGATGTACATAAATACAGCCTCACATTTACCTCTAAAAATTTAAAGATGGGTGGGGCCACTGAGAGGGCTCAACAATTAACAGCATTGTCTCCTCTTCCAGAGAACATTGGATAAACTACCAGCAATTATATGGTGGCCCATCTCCAGTTCCAGGGTATCAGACAGACAGACAGAGAGACAGAGATAAGGATGAAGGCCTGCCTGGTCTTTCTTTCTTTCTTATACTTTAAAAAAATGTTTATTTATTTATTTATTTATTTATTTATTTATTTATTTATTAGAAATAAGTACACTGTAGCTGTCTTCAGACACTCTAGAAGAGGGTCTCATCTTCTGGAGAATCTAAATCCCTCTTATGGTCTTCATATGATGTACATAAACACAGCCTCACATATACTTCTAAAAATTTAAAGATGGGTGGGCCCACTGAAAGGGCTCAACAATTAACAGCATTGTCTCTTCTTCCAGAGAACGTGGGATCAACTACCAGCAACTATATGGTGGCCCATCTCAAGTTCCAGGGGATAAGACAGACAGACAGACAGACAGAGATAAGGATGGCAGGCCTGCCTGATTTTTCTTTCTTTCTTATCCTTTTAAAAAATGTTTATTTATTTGTTTATTTGTTTATTTATTTATTTATTTATTTATCAGATATAAGTACACTGTAGCTGTCTTCAGACTCTCCAGAAGAGGGTGTCAGATTGGAGAATCTATATCCCTCTTATGGTCTGCATATGATGTACATGAACACAGCCTCACATATACTTCTAAAAATTTAAAGATGGGTGGGGCCACTGAAAGGGCTCAAAAATTAACAGCATTGTCTCCTCTTCCAGAGAACCTGGGATCAACTACCAGCAACTATATGGTGGCCCATCTCGAGTCCAAGGGGATCAGACAGACTGTAGACAGACAGAAAGACAGACAGAGATAAGGATGGCAGGCCTGCCTGGTCTTTCTATCTTTCTTATCCTGTTAAAAAAATGTTTATTTATTTATTTATTTATTTATTTATTTATTTATTTATTTATTTATTTAATATAAGTACACTGTAGCTGTCTTCAGACACTCCAGAAGAGGGTGTCAGATTCTGGAGAATCTAAATCACATTTATGGTCTGCATAAGATGTACATAAACACAGCCTCACATATACTTCTAAATATTTAAAGATGGGTGGCGCCACTGAAAGGGCTCAACAATTAACAGCATTGTATCCTCTTCCAGAGAACCTGGGATCAACTACCATCAACACTATGGTGGCCCATCTACAGTTCCAGGGTATCAGACAGACAGACAGACAGACAGACAGACAGACAGAGATAAGGGTGGCAGGCCTGCCCGGTCTTTCTTACTTTCTTATCCTTTTAAAAAAATGTTTATTTATTTATTTATTTATTTATTTATTTATTCATTTATTTATTTATTTATTTATTTATTTATTTATTTATTTATTAGATATAAGTAAACTGTAGCTGTCTTCAGACACTCCAGGAGAGGGTGTCAGATTCTGGAGAATCTAAATCCCTCTTATGGTCTGCATATGATGTACATAAACACAGCCTCACATATACTTCTAAAATTTTAAAGATGGGTGGAGCCACAGAAAGGGCTCAACAATTAACAGCATTGTCTCCTCTTCCAGAGAACCTTGGATAAACTACCAGCAACTATATGGTGGCCCATCTCCAGTTCTAGGGTATCACACAGACAGACAGACAGACAGAGATAAGGGTGGCAGGCTTGCCTGGTCTTTCTTTCTGTCTTATCCTTTTTAAAAAATGTTTATTTATTTATTTATTTATTTATTTATGTATTTATTAGATATAAGTACACTGTAGCTGTCTTCAGAAAATACAGAAGAGGGTGTCAAATTCTGGAGAATCTAAATCCCTCTTATGGTCTGCATATGATGTACATAAACACAGCCTCACATACCCTTCTAAAAATTTAAAGATGGGTGGGGCCACTGAAAGGGCTCAACAATTAACAGCATTGTCTCCTCTTCCAGAGAACCTGGGATCAACTACCAGCAACTATATGGTGGCCTATCTCCAGTTCCAAAGGATCATATAGATAGACAGACAGACAGACAGAGATAAGGATGGCAGGACTTCCTGGTGTTTCTTTCTTTCTTATCCTTTTCAAAAAATGTTTATTTATTTATTTATTCATGTATTTATTATATTTACGTACACTGTAGCTGTCTTCAGACACTCCAGAAGAGGGTGTCAGTTTCTGGAGAATCTAAATCACTCTTATGGTCTGAATATGATGTACATAAACACAGCCTCAGATATACTTATAAAAATTTAATGAAGGGTGGGGCCACTGAAAGGGCTCAATAATTTACAGCATTGTCTCCTCTTCCAGAGAACCTTGGATAATCTACCAGCAACTATATGGTGGCCCATATCCAGTACCAGAGGATCAGACACACAGACAGGCAGACAGACAGAGATAAGGATGGCAGGCCTGCCAGGTCTTTCTTTCTTTCTTGTCCTTTTTAAAAAATGTTTATTTATTTATGTATTTATTATATATAAGTATTCTGTAGCTATCTACAGACACTCCAGAAGAGGGTGTCAGATTCTGAAGAATCTAAAACCATCTTATGGTCTGCATATGATGTACATAAACACAGCCTCAGATATACTTCTAAAAATTTAAAGATGGGTGGGGCCACTGAAAGGGCTCAACAATTAACAGCATTGTCTCCTCTTCCAGAGAACCTGGGATCAACTACCAGCAACTATATGGTGACCTATCTTCAGTTCCAAAGGATCATATAGAGAGACAGACAGACAGACAGAAATGAGGATGGCAGGCCTGCCTGGTCTTTCTTTCTTTCTTATCCATTTGAAAAAATGTTTACTTATTAATTAATTAATTAATTAATTAATTAATTAATTAATTAGATATAAGTACACTGTAGCTGTCTTCAGACACTCCAGAAGAGGGTGTGAGATTCAGGAGAATCTAAATACCTCTTATGGTCTGCATATGATGTACATAAACACAGACTCAAGTATACTTCTAAAAATTTAAAGATGGGTGGGGCCAAAGAATGGGCTCAACAATTAACAGCGTTGTCTCCTCTTCCAGAGAACCTGGGATCAACTACCAGCAACTATA
Source organism: Mus caroli (assembly GCF_978045245.1). Taxonomy (NCBI): domain Eukaryota; kingdom Metazoa; phylum Chordata; class Mammalia; order Rodentia; family Muridae; genus Mus; species Mus caroli. Next base: position 146,798 of record NW_028227470.1, on the reverse strand, counting down.
TGGTGGCCCATCTGCAGTTCCAGGGATCAGACAGACAGACAGACAGACAGAGATAAGGATGGCAGGCCTGCCTGGTCTTTCTTTCTTACTTATCCTGTTTAAAAAATGTTTATTTATTTATTTATTTATTTATATATTTATGTATTTATTAGATATAAGTACACTGTAGCTGTCTTCAGACACTCCAGAAGAGGGTGTCAGATTCTGGAGAATTTAAATCACTCTTATGGTCTGCATATGATGTACATAAATACAGCCTCACATTTACCTCTAAATATTTAAAGATGGGTGGGGCCACTGAGAGGGCTCAACAATTAACAGCATTGTCTCCTCTTCCAGATAACATTGGATAAACTACCAGCAACTATATGGTGGCCCATCTCCAGTTCCATGGTATCAGACAGACAGACAGAGAGACAGAGATAAGGATGGAGGCCTGCCTGGTCTTTCTTTCTTTCTTATACTTTAAAAAAATGTTTATTTATTTATTTATTTATTTATTTATTTATTTATTTATTTATGTATTTATTAGAAATAAGTATACTGTAGCTGTCTTCAGACACTCTAGAAGAGGGTCTCATCTTCTGGAGAATCTAAATCCCTCTTATGGTCTTCATATGATGTACATAAACACAGCCTCACATATACTTCTAAAAATTTAAAGAGGGGTGGGCCCACTGAAAGGGCTCAACAATTAACAGCATTGTCTCTTCTTCCAGAGAACTTGGGATCAACTACCAGCAACTATATGGTGGCCCATCTCAAGTTCCAGGGGATAAGACAGACAGACAGACAGACAGACAGAGATAAGGATGGCAGGCCTGCCTGATTTTTCTTTCTTTCTTATCCTTTTAAAAAATGTTTATTTATTTGTTTATTTGTTTATTTATTTATTTATTTATTTATTTATTTATTTATTTATCAGATATAAGTACACTGTAGCTGTCTTCAGACTCTCCAGAAGAGGGTGTCAGATTCTGGAGAATCTATATCCCTCTTATGGTCTGCATATGATGTACATGAACACAGCCTCACATATACTTCTAAAAATTTAAAGATGGGTGGGGCCACTGAAAGGGCTCAAAAATTAACAGCATTGTCTCCTCTTCCAGAGAACCTGGGATCAACTACCAGCAACTAGATGGTGGCCCATCTCGAGTCCAAGGGGATCAGACAGACTGTAGACAGACAGAAAGACAGACAGAGATAAGGATGGCAGGCCTGCCTGGTTTTTCTTTCTTTCTTATCCTGTTTAAAAAATGTTTGTTTATTTATTTATTTATTTATTTATTTATTTATTTATTTATTTGATATAAGTACACTGTAGCTGTCTTCAGACACTCCAGAAGAGGGTGTCAGATTCTGGAGAATCTAAATCACATTTATGGTCTGCATAAGATGTACATAAACACAGCCTATCATATACTTCTAAATATTTAAAGATGGGTGGCGCCACTGAAAGGGCTCAACAATTAACAGCATTGTATCCTCTTCCAGAGAACCTGGGATCAACTACCAGCAACACTATGGTGTCCCATCTACAGTTCCAGGGTATCAGACAGACAGACAGACAGACAGACAGAGATAAGGGTGGCAGGCCTGCCCGGTCTTTCTTACTTTCTTATCCTTTTTAAAAAATGTTTATTTATTTATTTATTTATTTATTTATTTATTTATTTATTCATTTATTTATTTATTTATTTATGTATTTATTAGATATAAGTAAACTGTAGCTGTCTTCAGACACTCCAGAAGAAGGTGTCAGATTCTGGAGAATCTAAATCCCTCTTATGGTCTGCATATGATGTACATAAACACAGCCTCACATATACTTCTAAAATTTTAAAGATGGGTGGGGCCACAGAAAGGGCTCAACAATTAACAGCATTGTCTCCTCTTCCAGAGAACCTTGGATAAACTACCAGCAACTATATGGTGGCCCATCTCCAGTTCTAGGGTATCACACAGACAGACAGACAGACAGAGATAAGGGTGGCAGGCTTGCCTGGTCTTTCTTTCTGTCTTATCCTTTTTAAAAAATGTTTATTTATTTATTTATTTATTTATTTATTTATTTATTAGATATAAGTACACTGTAACTGTCTTCAGAAAATACAGAAGAGGGTGTCAGATTCTGGAGAATCTAAATCCCTCTTATGGTCTGCATATGATGTACATAAACACAGCCTCACATACCCTTCTAAAAATTTAAAGATGGGTGGGGCCACTGAAAGGGCTAAACAATTAACAGCATTGTCTCCTCTTCCAGAGAACCTGGGATCAACTACCAGCAACTATATGGTGGCCCATCTCGAGTCCAAGGGGATCAGACAGACTGTAGACAGACAGAAAGACAGACAGAGATAAGGATGGCAGGACTTCCTGGTGTTTCTTTCTTTCTTATCCTTTTTAAAAAATGTTTATTTATTTATTTATTCATGTATTTATTATATTTACGTACACTGTAGCTGTCTTCAGACACTCCAGAAGAGGGTGTCAGTTTCTGGAGAATCTAAATCACTCTTATGGTCTGAATATGATGTACATAAACACAGCCTCAGATATACTTATAAAAATTTAATGAAGGGTGGGGCCACTGAAAGGGCTCAATAATTTACAGCATTGTCTCCTCTTCCAGAGAACCTTGGATAAACTACCAGCAACTATATGGTGGCCCATATCCAGTACCAGAGGATCAGACAGACAGACAGACAGACAGACAGAGATAAGAATGGCAGGCCTGCCAGGTCTATCTTTCTTTCTTGTCCTTTTTAAAAAATGTTTATTTATTTATGTATTTATTATATATAAGTACTCTGTAGCTATCTACAGACACTCCAGAAGAGGGTGTGAGATTCTGGAGAATCTAAATACCTCTTATGGTCTGCATATGATGTACATAAACACAGACTCAAGTATACTTCTAAAAATTTAAAGATGGGTGGGGCCAAAGAATGGGCTCAACAATTAACAGCGTTGTCTCCTCTTCCAGAGAACCTGGGATCAACTACGAGCAACTATATGGTGGCCCATCTGCAGTTTCAGGGATCAGACAGACAGACAGACAGACAGAGATAAGGATGGCAGGCCTGCCTGGTCTTTCTTTCTTACTTATCCTTTATAAAAAATGTTTATTTATTTATTTATTTATTTATTTATTTATTTATTTATTTATTTATTTATTTATTTTTTAGATATAAGTACACTGTAGCTGTCTTCAGACACTCCAGTATAGGGTGTCAGATTCTGGAGAATCTAAATCCCTCTTATGGTCTGCATATGATATACATAAACACAGCCTCACATATACTTCTAAAAATTTAAAGATGGGTGGGGCCACTGAAAGGGCTCAATAATTAAGAGCATTGTCTCCTCTTCCAGAGAACCTGGGATCAACTACAAGCAACTATATGGTTGCCCATCTCCAGTTCCAGGGGATCAGACAGAGAGACAGACAGACAGACAGAGATAAGGATGGAAGGCCTGCCTGGTCTTTCTTTCTTTCTTATCCTTTTTAAAAAATGTTTATTTATTTATTTATTTATATATGTATTTATTAGATATAAGTACACTGTAGCTATCTTCAGACACTCCAGAAGAGGGTGTCATATTCTGGAGAATCTAAATCCCTCTTATTGTCTGCATATGATGTACATAAACACAGCTTCACATACACCTCTAAAAATTTAAAGATGAGTGGGGCCACTGAAAGGGCTCAACAATTAACAGCATTGTCTTCTCTTCCAGAGAACCTGGGATCAACTACCAGCAACTATATGGTGGCCCATCTCCAGTTCCAGGAGATCAGAAAGACAGACAGACAGACAGAGAAAAGGATGGCAGGCCCTGCCTGGTCTTTCTTTTTTTCTTATCATTTTTTTTTAAATATTTATTTATTTATTTATTTATTTATTTATTTATTTATTTATTTATTTATTAGACATAAGTACACTGTAGCTGTCTTCAGACACTCCAGAAGAGGGTGTCAGATTCTGGAGAATCTAAATCCCTCTTATAGTCTGCCTATGTTGTACATAAACACAGCCTCACATACACTTCTAAAAATTTAAAGATGAGTGGGGCCACCGAAAGGGCTCAACAATTAACAGCATTGTCTCCTCTTCCAGAGAACCTGGGATCAACTACCAGCAACTATATAGTGGCCTATCTTCAGTTCCAAAGGATCATATAGAGAGACAGACAGACAGACAGAAATGAGGATGGCAGGCCTGCCTGGTCTTTCTTTCTTTCTTATCCATTTGAAAAAATGTTTACTTATTAATTAATTAATTAATTAATTAATTAATTTATTTATTTATTTATTTATTAGATATAAGTACACTGTAGCTGTCTTCAGACACTCCAGAAGAGGGTGTGAGATTCTGGAGAATCTAAATACCTCTTATGGTCTGCATATGATGTACATAAACACAGACTCAAGTATACTTCTAAAAATTTAAAGATGGGTGGGGCCAAAGAATGGGCTCAACAATTAACAGCATTGTCTCCTCTTCCAGAGAACCTGGGATCAACTACCAGCAACTATATGGTGGCCCATCTGCAGTTCCAGGGATCAGACAGACAGACAGACAGACAGAAATAAGGATGGCAGGCCTGCCTGGTCTTTCTTTCTTACTTATCCTTTATAAAAAATGTTTATTTATTTATGTATTTATTTATTTATTTATTTATTTATTTATTTTTTAGATATAAGTACACTGTAGCTGTCTTCAGACACTCCAGTATAGGGTGTCAGATTCTGGAGAATCTAAATCCCTCTTATGATCTGCATATGATGTACATAAACACAGCCTCACATATACTTCTAAAAATTTAAAGATGGGTGGGGCCAGTGAAAGAGCTCAATAATTAAGAGCATTGTCTCCTCTTCCAGAGAACCTGGGATCAACTACAAGCAACTATATGGTTGCCCATCTCCAGTTCCAGGGGATCAGACAGAGAGACAGACAGACAGACAGAGATAAGGATGGAAGGCCTGCCTGGTCTTTCTTTCTTTCTTTCTTATCCTTTTTAAAAAATGTTTATTTATTTATTTATTTATTTATTTATTTATGTATTTATTAGATATAAGTACACTGTAGCTATCTTCAGACACTCCAGAAGAGGGTGTCATATTCTGGAGAATCTAAATCCCTCTTATTGTCTGCATATGATGTACATAAACACAGCCTCACATACACCTCTAAAAATTTAAAGATGAGTGGGGCCACTGAAAGGGCTCAACAATTAACAGCATTGTCTCCTCTTCCAGAGAACCTGGGATCAACTACCAGCAACTATATGGTGGCCCATCTCCAGTTCCAGGAGATCAGAAAGACAGACAGACAGACAGAGAAAAGGATGGCAGGCCCTGCCTGGTCTTTCTTTTTTTCTTATCATTTTTTTTAAATATTTATTTATTTATTTATTTATTTATTTATTTATTTATTTATTTATTAGACATAAGTACACTGTAGCTGTCTTCAGACACTCCAGAAGAGGGTGTCAGATTCTGGAGAATCTAAATCCCTCTTATAGTCTGCCTATGTTGTACATAAACACAGCGTCACATACACTTCTAAAAATTTAAAGATGAGTGGGGCCACTGAAAGGGCTCAACAATTAACAGCATTGTCTCCTCTTCCAGAGAACCTGGGATCAACTACCAGCAACTATATTGTGGCCCATCTCCAGTTCCAGGAGATCAGACAGACAGACAGACAGACAGACAGAGATAAGGATGGCAGGCCTGCCTGGTCTTTCATTTTTTCTTATCCTTTTAAAAAATGTTTATTTATTTATTCATTTATTTATTAGATATAAGTACCCTGTAGCTGCCTTCAGATACTCCAGAAGAGGGTGTCAGATTCTGGAGAATATAAATCCCTCTTATGGTCTGCATATGATGTACATAAACAAAGCCTCACATATACTTCTAAAAATTTAAAGATGGGTGGGGCCACTGAAGGGCTCAACAATTAACAGCATTGTCTCCTCTTACAGAGAACCTGGGATCAACTACCAGCAAAAATATGGTGGCCCATCTCCAGTTTCAGGGGATCAGACAGACAGACAGACAAACAGACAAGGATGGCAGGCCTGCCTGGTTGTTCTTTCTTTCTTATCCTTTTTGAAAAAATGTTTATTTATTTATTTATGTATTTATTAGATATAAGTACACTGTAGAGGTCTTCAGACACTCCAGAAGAGGTTGTCAGATTCTGGAGAATCTAAATCCCTCTTATGGTCTGCATATGATGTACATAAACACAGACTCACATTTACTTCCAAAAATTTAAAGATGGGTGGGGCCACTGAAAGGGCTCAACAATTAACAGCATTGTCTCCTCTTCCAGAGAACCTGAGATCAACTACCAGCAACTATATGGTGGCCCATTTCCAGGTCCAGGGAATCAGAAAGACAGATAGACAGACAGACAGAGATAAGGATGGCAGGCCTGCCTGGTCTTTCTTTCTTACTTATCCTTTATAAAAAATGTTTATTTATTTATTTATTTATTTATTTATTTATTTATTTATTTATTTATGTATTTTTTAGATATAAGTACACTGTAGCTGTCTTCAGACACTCCAGTATAGGGTGTCAGATTCTGGAGAATCTAAATCCCTCTTATGGTCTGCATATGATGTACATAAACACAGCCTCACATATACTTCTAAAAATTTAAAGATGGGTGGGGCCACTTAAAGGGCTCAATAATTAAGAGCATTGTCTCCTCTTCCAGAGAACCTGGGATCAACTACAAGCAACTATATGGTTGCCCATCTCCAGTTCCAGGGGATCAGACAGAGAGACAGACAGACAGACAGAGATAAGGATGGAAGGCCTGCCTGGTCTTTCTTTCTTTCTTATCCTTTTTAAAAAATGTTTATTTATTTATTTATTTATTTATTTATTTATGTATTTATTAGATATAAGTACACTGTAGCTATCTTCAGACACTCCAGAAGAGGGTGTCATATTCTGGAGAATCTAAATCCCTCTTATTGTCTGCATATGATGTACATAAACACAGCCTCACATACACCTCTAAAAATTTAAAGATGAGTGGGGCCACTGAAAGGGCTCAACAATTAACAGCATTGTCTCCTCTTCCAGAGAACCTGGGATCAACTACCAGCAACTATATGGTGGCCCATCTCCAGTTCCAGGAGATCAGAAAGACAGACAGACAGACAGACAGAGAAAAGGATGGCAGGGCCTGCCTGGTCTTTCTTTTTTTCTTATCATTTTTTAAAAATATTTATTTATTTATTTATTTATTTATTTATTTATTTATTAGACATAAGTACACTGTAGCTGTCTTCAGACACTCCAGAAGAGGGTGTCAGATTCTGGAGAATCTAAATCCCTCTTATAGTCTGCCTATATTGTACATAAACACAGCCTCACATACACTTCTAAAAATTTAAAGATGAGTGGGGCCACTGAAAGGGCTCAACAATTAACAGCATTGTCTACTCTTCCAGAGAACCTGGGATCAACTACCAGCAACTATATAGTGGCCTATCTTCAGTTCCAAAGGATCATATAGAGAGACAGACAGACAGACAGAAATGAGGATGGCAGGCCTGCCTGGTCTTTCTTTCTTTCTTATCCATTTGAAAAAATGTTTACTTATTAATTAATTTATTTATTTATTTATTTATTTATTTATTTATTTATTAGATATAAGTACACTGTAGCTGTCTTCAGACACTCCAGAAGAGGGTGTGAGATTCTGGAGAATCTAAATACCTCTTATGGTCTGCATATGATGTACATAAACACAGACTCAAGTATACTTCTAAAAATTTAAAGATGGGTGGGGCCACTGAAAGGTCTCAACAATTAACAGCATTGTCTCCTTTTCCAGAGAACCTGGGATCAACTACCAGCAACTATATGGTGTCCCATCTCCAGTTACAGGGGATCAGACAGACAGACAGACAGACAGAAAGTGATAAGGATGGCAGGCCAGCATGGTCTTTCTTTCTTTCTTCTCCGTTTAAAAAAAATGTTTATTTATTTATTTTTATTTATTTATTTATTTATTTATTTATTTTTTTATTTATTTTTAATGTATTTATTAGATATAAGTACACAATACTTGTGTTCAGACACTCCAGAAGAGGTTGTCAGATTCTGGAGAATCTAAATCCCTCTTATGGTCTGCATATGATGTACATAAACACAGCCTCACATATACTTCTAAAAATTTAAAGATGGGTGGGGCCACTAAAAGGGATCAACAATTAACAGCATTGTCTCCTCTTCCAGAGAACCTGGGATCAATAACCAGTAATTATATGGTGGCCCATCTCCAGTTCCAGGGGATCAGACAGACACACAGACAGACAGACAGAGATAAGGATGGCAGGCCTGCCTGGTCTTTCTTTCTTTCTTATCATTTTAAAAAAGGTTTATTTATTTATTTATGTATTTATTAGATATAAGTACACTATAGCTATCTTCAGACACTCCAGAAGAGGGTGTTTGATTCTGCAGAACGTAAATCCCATTTATGTTCTGCATATGATGTACATAAACACAGCCTCACATATTCTTCTAAAAATTTAAAGATGGTTGGGGCCACTGAAAGGAACCAACAATTAACAGCATTGTCTCCTCTTCCAGAGAACCTGGGATCAACTACCAGCAACTATATGTTGGCCCATCTCCAGTTTCAGGGGATCAGACAGACAAACAGACAGACAGAAAGACAGAGATAAGGATGGCAGGCCTGCCTGGTCTTTCTTTCTTTCTTATCCTTTTTAAAAAATGTTTATTTATTTATTTATTTTTTAATTTATGTATTTATTAGATATAAGTACACTGTAGCTGTCTTCAGACACTTCAGAAGAAGTTGTCAGATTCTTGAGAATCTAAATCCCTCTTATGGTCTGCATATGATGTACATAAACACAGACTCACATATACTTCTAAAAATTTAAAGATGTGTGGGGCCACTGAAAGGACTCAACAATTAACAGCATTGTCTCCTCTTCCAGAGAACCTCGGATCAACTACCAGCAAATATATGGGGCCCATTCCAGTTCCAGGGGATCAGACTGACAGACAGACAGACAGACAGACAGAGATAAGGATGGCAGGCCTGCTGGTCTTTCTTTTTTTCTTATCCTTTTTTAAAAATTATTGTTTATTTACTTATTTATTTATTTATTCATTCATTTATTTATTTATTTATTTATTTATTTATTTATTTATTTATTAGATATAAGTACACTGTATCTGTCTTCAGACACTCCAGAAGAGGGTGTCAGATTGTGGAGAATCTAAATCCCTCTTTTGGTCTGCATATGATGTACATAAACACAGACTCACATATACTTCTAAAAATTTCAAGATGTGTGGGGCCACTGAAAGCGCTCAACAATTAACAGCATTGTCTCCTCTTCCAGAGAACCTGGGATCAACTAACAGCAACTATATGGTGGCCCATCTCCAGTTCCAGGGGATTAGACAGACAGACAGAGAGAGATAAGGATGGCAGGCCTGCTGGTCTTTCTTTTTTTCTTATCCTTTTTAAAAAATGTTTATTTATTTATTTATTTTTTTATTTATTTATTTATGAATTTATTAGATATATGTACACTGTATCCGTCATAGACATTCCAAAAGACGGTGTCAGATTCTGGAGAATCTAAATGCCTCTTACGGTCTGAATATGATGTACATAAACACAGCTTCACATTTACTTCTAGAAATTTAAAGATGAGTGGGGCCACTGAAAGGGCTGAACAATTAACAGAATTGTCTCCTCTTCAGAGTTCCTGGGATCAACTACCAGCAACTATATGGTGGCCCATCTCCAGTTCCAGGAGATCAGACAGACAGACAGACAGAGAGACAGACAGACAGACATAGATAAGGATGACCGTCCAGCCTGGTCTTTCTTTCTATCTTATTCTTTTTAAAAAATGTTTGTTTGTTTATTTATTTATTTATTTATTTATATATTTATTTATGTATTTATTAGATATAAGTACACTTTAGCTATCTTCAGACACTCCAGAAGACGGTGTCAGATTCTGGAGAATCTATATCCCTCTTATGGTCTGCATATGATGTACATAAACACAGCCTCACATATACTTCTAAAAATTTAAAGATGTGTGGGGCCACTGAAAGGTCTCAACAATTAACAGCATTGTCTACTCATCAGAGATCCTGGGATCAACTACCAGCAACTTTATGGTGGCCCATCTCCAGTTCCATGTTATCAGACAGACAGACAGAGAGACAAGGATAAGGATGGCAGGCCTGCCTGGTCTTTCTTTCTTTCTTTTCCTTTTTAAAAAAAATTATTTTTTATATATGTATTTATTAGATATAAGTACACTGTAGCTGTCTTTAGACACTGCAGAAGAGGGTGTCAGATTCTGGAGAATCTAAATCCCTCTTAGGGTCTGCATATGATGTACATAAACACAGACTCACATTTTCTTCTAAAAATTTAAAGATGGGTGGGGCCATTGAAAGGGCTCAACAATTAACAGCATTGTCTCCTCTTCCAGAGAACCTGGGTTAAACTACCAGCAACACTATGGTGGCCCATCTCCAGTTCCAGGGTATCAGACAGACAGACAGACAGACAGAGATAAGGGTGGCAGGCCTGCCTGGTCTTTCTTTTTTCTTATCCTTTTTAAATAATGTTTTTTTAATTATTTCTTTATGTATTTATTAGATATAAGTACACAGTTGCTGTCTTCAGACACTCCAGAAGAGGGTGTCAGATTCTGGAGAATCTAAATCCCTCTTATGGTCTGCATATGATGTACATAAACACAGCCTCACATATACTTCTAAAAATTTAAATATGGGTAGGACCACTGAAAGGGCTCAACAATTAACATCATTGTCTCCTCTTCCAGAGAACCTGGGATCAACTACCAGCAACTATATGGTGGCCCATCTGCAGTTCCAGGGGATCAGACAGACAGACAGACAGAAAGAGATAAGGATGGAGGCCTGCCTGGTCTTTCTTTCTTACTTATACTTTTTAGAAAATGTTTATTTATTTATTTATGTATTTATTAGATATAAGTACACTGTAGCTGTCTTCAAACACTCTAGAAGAGGGTCTCATCTTCTGGAGAATCTAAATCCCTCTTATGGTCTGCATATGATGTACATAAACACAGCCTCGCATATACTTCTAAAAATTTAAAGATGGGTGGGCCCACTGAAAAAGCTAAACAATTAACAGCATTGTCTCTTCTTCCAGAGAACGTGGGATCAACTACCAGCAACTATATGGTGGCCCATCTCAAGTTCCAGGGGATAAGACAGACAGACAGACAGACAGAGATAAGGATGGCAGGCCTGCCTGATTTTTCTTTCTTTCTTATCCTTTTTAAAAAATGTTTATTTATTTGTTTATTTATTTATTTATTTGTTTATTTATTTATGTATTTATTAGATATAAGTACACTGTAGCTGTCTTCAGACTCTCCAGAAGAGGGTGTCAGATTCTGGAGAATCTATATCCCTCTTATGGTTGCATATGATGTACATGAACACAGCCTCACATATACTTCTAAAAATTTAAAGATGTGTGGGGCCACTGAAAGGGCTCAAAAATTAACAGCATTGTCTCCTCTTCCAGAGAACCTGAAATCAACTACCAGCAACTATATGGTGGCCCATCTCCAGTTCCAGGGGATCAGACAGACAGACAGACAGAGATAAGGATGGCAGGCCTGCCTGGTCTTTCTTTCTTTCTTATCGTTTTAAAAAAATGTTTATTTAATTATTTATGTATTTATTAGATATAAGTACACTGTAGCTGTCTTCAGACACGCCAGAAGAGGGTGTCAGATTCTGGAATATCTAAATCCCTCTTATGGTATGTATATGATGTACATAAACACAGCCTCACATATACTTCTGAAAATTTAAAGATGGGTTGGGCTACTGAAAGGGCTCAACAATTAACAGCACTGACTCCTCTTCCAGAGAACCTGGGATCAACTACCAGCAACTATATGGTGGCCGATCTCGAGTCCAAGGGGATCAGACAGACTGTAGACAGACAGACAGACAGACAGAGATAAGGATTTCAGGCCTGCCCTGTCTTTCTTTCTTTCTTATCCTGTTTAAAAAATGTTTATTTATTTATTTATTTATTTATTTATTTATTTATTTATTTATTTATTTATTTGATATAAGTACACTGTAGCTGCCTTCAGACACTCCAGAAGAGGGTTTCAGATTCTGGAGAATCTAAATCACATTTATGGTCTGCATATGATGTACATAAACACAGCCTCACATATACTTCTAAATATTTAAAGATGGGTGGCGCCACTGAAAGGGGTCAACAATTAACATCATTGGCTCCTCTTCCAGAGAACCTGGTATCAACTACCAGCAACTATATGGTAGCCCATCTCCAGTTCCAGGTGATCAGACAAACAAACAGACAGACAGACAGAGATAAGGATGGCAGGCCTGCCTGGTCTTACTTTCTTTCTTATCCTTTTTAAAAAAAATGTTTATTTATTTATTTATTTATGTATTTATTATATATAAGTACACTGTAGCTGTCTTCAGACACTCATGTAGAGGGTGTCAGATTCTGGAGAATCTAAATCCTTGTTATGGTCTGCATATGATATACATAAACAGAGACTCACATATACTTCTAAAAATTTAAAGATGGGTGGGACCACTGAAAGGGCTCAACAATTAACAGCATTATCTCCTCTCCAGAGAACCTGGGATCAACTACCATCAACTATATGGTGGCCCATCTCCAGTTCCAGGGGATCAGACAGACAGACAGAGAAACAGACAAGGATAAGGATGGCATGCCTGCCTGGTCTTTCTTTCTTTCTTATCCATTTTTAAAAATGTTTATTTATTTATTTATTTATTTATTTATTTATTTATTTATTTATTTATGTATGTATTTATTAGATATAAGTAAACTGTAGCTGTCTTCAGACACTCAGGAAGAGGGTGTCAGATTCTGGAGAATCTAAATCCCTCTTATGGTCTGCATATGATGTACATAAAAACAGCCTCACATATACTTCTAAAAATTTAAAGATGTGTTGGCCACAGAAAGGGCTCAACAATTAACAGCATTGTCTCCTCTTCCAGAGAACCTTAGATAAACTACCAGCAACTATATGGTGGCCCATCTCCAGTTCCAGTGTATCACACAGACAGACAGAGAGACACACATAAATATGGAGGCCTGCCTGGTCTTTCTTTCTTTCTTATACTTTTTAAAAAATGTTTATTTATTTATTTATGTGTTTATTAGATATAAGTACTCATTAGCTGTCTTCAGACACTCCAGAAGAGGGTGTCAGATTCTGGAAAATCTAAATCCCTCTTATGGTCTGCATATCATGTACATAAACACAGCCTCACATACACTTCTAAAAATTTAAAGATGGGTGGGGCCACTGAAAGGGCTCATAAATTAACAGCATTGTCTCCTCTTCCAGAGAACCTGGGATCAACTACCAGCAACTATATGGTGGCCGATCTCGAGTCCAAGGGGATCAGACAGACTGTAGACAGACAGACAGACAGACAGAGATAAGGATTTCAGGCCTGCCCTGTCTTTCTTTCTTTCTTATCCTGTTTAAAAAATGTTTATTTATTTATTTATTTATTTATTTATTTATTTATTTATTTATTTATTTATTTGATATAAGTACACTGTAGCTGCCTTCAGACACTCCAGAAGAGGGTTTCAGATTCTGGAGAATCTAAATCACATTTATGGTCTGCATATGATGTACATAAACACAGCCTCACATATACTTCTAAATATTTAAAGATGGGTGGCGCCACTGAAAGGGCTCAACAATTAACATCATTGGCTCCTCTTCCAGAGAACCTGGGATAAACTACCAGCAACACTATGGTGGCCCATCTCCAGTTCCAGGGAATCAGACAGACAGACAGACAGAGATAAGGGTGGCAGGCCTGCCTGGTCTTTCTTACTTTCTTATCCTTTTTAAAAATGTTTATTTATTTATTTATTTATTTATTCATTCATTCATTTATTTATTTATGTATTTATTAGATATAAGTAAACTGTAGCTGTCTTCAGACACTCAGGAAGAGGGTGTCAGATTCTGGAGAATCTAAATCCCTCTTATGGTCTGCATATGATGTACATAAAAACAGCCTCACATATACTTCTAAAAATTTAAAGATGTGTTGGCCACAGAAAGGGCTCAACAATTAACAGCATTGTCTCCTCTTCCAGAGAACCTTAGATAAACTACCAGCAACTATATGGTGGCCCATCTCCAGTTCCAGTGTATCACACAGACAGACAGAGAGACACACATAAATATGGAGGCCTGCCTGGTCTTTCTTTCTTTCTTATACTTTTTAAAAAATGTTTATTTATTTATTTATGTGTTTATTAGATATAAGTACTCATTAGCTGTCTTCAGACACTCCAGAAGAGGGTGTCAGATTCTGGAAAATCTAAATCCCTCTTATGGTCTGCATATCATGTACATAAACACAGCCTCACATACACTTCTAAAAATTTAAAGATGGGTGGGGCCACTGAAAGGGCTCAAAAATTAACAGCATTGTCTCCTCTTCCAGAGAACCTGGGATCAACTACCAGCAACTATATGGTGGCCCATCTCGAGTCCAAGGGGATCAGACAGACTGTAGACAGACAGACAGAGAGACAGAGATAAGGATGGCAGGCCTGCCTGGTCTTTCTTTCTTTCTTATCCTGTTTATAAAATGTTTATTTATTTATTTATTTATTTATTTATTTATTTATTTATTTATTTATTTATTTGATATAAGTACACTGTAGTTGTCTTCAGACACTCCAGAAGAGGGTGTCAGATTCTGGAGAATCTAAATCACATTTATGGTCTGCATATGATGTACATAAACACAGCCTCACATATACTTCTAAATATTTAAAGATGGGTGGGGCCAATGAAAGGGCTCAACAATTAACAGCATTGTCTCCTCTTCCAGAGAACCTGGAATCAACTACCAGCAACACTATGGTGGCCAATCTACAGTTCCAGGGTATTAGACAGACAGACAGACAGACAGACAGAGATAAGGGTGGCAGGCCTGCCTGGTCTTTCTTACTTTCTTATCCTTTTTAAAAAATGTTTATTTATTTATTTATTTATTCATTTATTTATTTATGTATGTATTTATTAGATATAAGTAAACTGTAGCTGTCTTCAGACACTCCAGAAGAGGGTGTCAGATTCTGGAGAATCTAAATCCCTCTTATGGTCTCCATATGATGTACATAAACACAGCCTCACATATACTTCTAAAAATTGAAAGATGGGTGGGGCTACAGAAAGGGCTCAACATTTAAAAGCACTGTCTCCTCTTCCAGAGAACCTTGGATAAACTACCAGCAACTATATGGTGGCCCACTTCCAGTTCCAGGGTTTCACACAGACAGACAGACAGACAGAGATAAGGGTGGCAGGCCTGCCTGGTCTTTCTTTCTGTCTTATCCTTTTTAAAAAATGTTTATTTATTTATTTATTTGTTTATTTATTTATTTATTTATGTATTTATTAGTTATAAGTACACTGTAGCTGTCTTCAGACACTACAGAAGAGAGTGTCAGTTTCTGGAGAATCTAAATCACTCTTATGGTCTGATTATGATGTACATAAACACAGCCTCAGATATACTTCTAAAAATTTAATGAAGGGTGGGGCCACTGAAAGGGCTCAACAATTTACAGCATTGTCTCCTCTTCCAGAGAACCTTGGATAAACTACCAGCAACTATATGGTGGCCCATATCCAGTACCAGAGGATCAGACAGACAGACAGACAGACAGACAGAGATAAGGATGGCAGGCCTGCCAGGTCTTTGTTTCTTTCTTATCCTTTTTAAAAAATGTTTATTTATTTATTTATTTATTTATTTATGTATTTATTAGATATAAGTACACTGTAGCTGTCTTCAGACACTCCAGAAGAGGGTGCCAGATTCTGGAGAATTTAAATCACTCTTATGATCTGCATATGATGTACATAAATTCAGCCTCACATTTACTTCTAAAAATTTAAAGATGGCTGTGGCCACTGAAAGGACTGAACAATTAACATCATTGTCTCCTCTTCCAGAGAACTTGGGAAAAACTACCAGCAAATATATGGTGGCCCATATCCAGTTCCAGAGGATCAGACAGACAGACAGACAGACAGACAGACAGACAGAGATAAGGATGGCAGGACTGCCTGATTTTACTTTCTTCCTTATCCTTTTTAAAAAATGTTTATTTATTTATTAATTTATTTATTTATGTATTTTTTAGATATAAGTACACTGTAGCTGTCTTAAGATCTCCAGTAGAGGGTGTCAGGTTCTGAAGAATCTAAAACAATCTTCTGGTCTGCATATGATGTACATAAACACAGCCTCAGATATACTTCTAAAAATTTAATGAAGGGTGGGGCCACTGAAAGGGCTCTACAATTAACAGCATTGTCTCCTCTTCCAGAGAACCTGGGATCAACTACCAGCAACTATATGGTGGCTCATCTCCAGTTCCCAGGGATCAGACAGACAGACAGACAGACAAACAGAGATATGGATGGCAGGCCTGCCTGGTCTTTCTTTTTTTTTATCATTTAATTAAAAAAATGTTTATTTATTTATTTATTTATTTATTTATTTATGTATTTATTATATATAAGTACACTGTAGCTGTCTTCAGACACTCCAGAAGAGGGTGTCAGATTATGGAGAATATAAATCCCTCTTATGGCCTGCATATGATGTACATAAACAGAGCCTCACATACAGTTCTAAACATTTAAAGATGGGTGGGGCCATTGAAAGGGCTCAACAATGAACAGCATTGTCTCCTCTTCCAGAGAACCTCGGATCAACTACCAGCAACTATATGGTGGCCCATCTCCAGTTCCAGGGGATCAGACAGACAGACATACAGACAGTCAGAGATAAGGATGGCAGGCCTGCCTGGTCTTTCTTTCTTTCTTATCCTTTTGAAAAAATGTTTACTTATTTATTTATTTATTTATTTATTTATTTATTAGATATAAGTACACTGTAGCTGTCTTCAGACACTCCAGAAAAGTGTGTCAGATTCTGGAGAATCTAAATCCCTTTTATGGTCTGCATAAGATGTACATAAACACAGACTCATGTATACTTCCAAAAATTTAAAGATGGGTGGGGCCACTGAAAGGGCTCAACAATTAACAGCGTTGTCTCCTCTTTCAGAGAACCTGGGATCAACTACCAACAACTATATGGTGGCACATCCCCAGTTCCATGGGATCAGAACGACAGACAGACAGACAGACAAACAGAGATAAGGAAGGCAGGCCTGCCTGGTCTTTCTTTCTTTCTTATCCTTTTTAAAAAATGTTTATTTATTTATTTATTTATATATATATTTATTTATTTATTTATTAGATATAGGTACACTGTAGCTATCTTCAGACTCTCCAGTAGAGGGTGTTAGAATCTGGAGAATCTGAATCCCTCTTATGGTCTGCATATGATGTACATAAACACAGCCTCACATATACTTCTAAAAATTTAAAGAAGGTTGGGGCCACTCTAAAAGCTCAACAATTAACAACATTGTCTCCTCTTACAGAGAACCTGGGATAAACTACCAGCACCTATATGGTGGCCCATCTCCAGTCCAGTGGATCAGACAGACAGACAGACAGAGAGACAGAGATAAGGATGGCAGGCCTGCCTGGTCTTTCTTTATTACTTATCCTTTAAAAAAATGTTTGTTTATTTATTTATTTATTTATTTATTTATTTATTTATTTATTTATTAGATATAAGTACACTGTAGCCGTCTTCAGACACTCCAAGAGAGGGTGTCAGATTCTGGAGAATCTAAATCCCTCTTATGGTCTGTATATGATGTACATAAACACAGCCTCACATATACTTCTAAAAATTTAAAGATGGGTGGGACCACTGAAAGGGCTCAACAATTACCATCACTGTCTCCACTTCCAGAGAACCTGGGATCAACTATCAGCAAGTATATAGTGGCCCACCTCCACGTCCAGGGGATCAGACAGACTGTCAGACAGACAGACAGACAGACAGAGATAAGGATGGCAGGCCTGCCTGGTCTTACTTTCTTTCTTATCCTTTTAAAAAATGTTTATGTATTTATTTATTTATTTATTTATTTATTTATTTATTTATTTATTTATTTATGTATGTATGTATTTATTAGATATACGTACAATGTATCTGTCTTCACACACTTCAGAAGAGGGTGTCAGATTCTGGAGTATCTAAATCCCTCTTATGGTCTGCATATGATGTACATAAACACAGCCTCACATATACTTCTAAAAATTTAAAGATGGGTGGGGCCACTGAAAGGGCTCAACAATTAACAGCATTGTCTCCTCTTCCAGAGAACCTGGGATCAACTACCAGCAACTATATGGTGGCCTATATCCAGTTCCAAAGGATCATATAGAGAGAAAGACAGACAGAAAGAGATAAGGACGGCAGGCTTGCCTGGTCTTTCTTTCTTTCTTATCCTTTTTAAAAAATGTTTATTTATTTATTTATTCATGTATTTATTAGATATAAGTACACTGTAGCTATCTTCAGACACTCCAGAAGAGTGTGTCAGTTTATGGAGCATCTAAATCCCTCTTATGGTCTGCATATGATGTACATAAACACAGCCTCACATACACTTCTAAAAATTTAAAGATGGGTGGGGCCATTGAAAGGGCTCAACAATTAACAGCATTGTCTCCTCTTCCAGAGAACCTCTGATTAACTACCAGCAACTATATGGTGGCCCATCTCCAGTTCCAGGGGATCAGAGAGACAGACAGACAGTCAGATATAAGGATGGCAGGCCTGCCTGGTCTTTCTTTCTTTTTTATCCTTTTGAAAAAATGTTTATTTATTTATTTATTTATTTATTTATTTATTTATTTATTTATTAGATATAAGTACACTGTAGCTGTCTTCAGACACTCCAGAAGAGGGTGTCAGATTCTGGAGAATCTAAATACCTCTTATGGTCTGCATATGATATACATAAACACAGACTCAAGTATACTTCTAAAAATTTAAAGATGGGTGGGGCCACTGAAAGGGCTCAACAATTAAGAGCGTTGTCTCCTCTTCCAGAGAACCTGGGATCAACTACCAGCAACTATATGGTGGCCCATCTCCAGTTCCAGGGGATCAGACAGACAGACAGAGAGACACACAGACAGAGATAAGGGTGGCAGGCCTGCCTGGTCTTTCTTTCTTTCTTCTCCTTTTAAAAAAATGTTTACTTATTTATTTATTCATGTATTTATTATATATAAGTACACTGTAGTGTCTTCAGACACTCCAGAAGAGGGTGCAAGCTTCTGGAGAATCTAAATCACTCTTATGGTCTGAATATAATGTACATAAACACAGCCTCACAATTACTTCTAAAAATTTAAAGATGAGTGGCGCCACTGAAAGCGGTAAACAATTAACAGCATTGTCTCCTCTTTCAGAGAACCTGGGATCAACTACCAGCAACTATATGCTGGCCCATTTCCAGTACCAGAGGAAAAGACAGACAGACAGACAGACAGACAGACAGACAGACAGACAGAGATAAGGATGGCAGGCCTGCCAGGTCTTTCTTTCTTTCTTTCTTTCTTATCTTTTTAAAAAATGTTTATTTATTTATTTATTTATTTATTTATTTATTTATTTATTTATTTATTTATGTATTTATTAGATATAAGTACACTGTAGCTGTCTTCAGACACTCCAGAGAGGGTGTCAGATTCTGGAGATTCTAAATCCCTCTTATGGTCTGCATATGATGTACATAAACACAGCCTCACATATACTCCTAAAAATTTAAAGATGGGTGAGGCCACTGAAAGGGCTCACAATTAACAGCACTGACTCCTCTTCCAGAGAACCTGGGATCAACTACCAACAACTATATGGTGGCCTATCTTCAGTTCCAAAGGATCATATAGATAGACAGACAGACAGACAGAGATGAGGATGGCAGGCCTGCCTGGTCTTTCTTTCTTTCTTATCCAATTGAAAAAATGTTTACTTATTAATTTATTTATTTATTTATTTATTTATTTATTTATTTATTTATTAGATAAAAGTACACTGTAGCTTTCTTCAGACATTCCAGAAGAGGGTGTCAGATTCTGGAGAAACTAATACCTCTTATGTTCTGCATATGATGTACATAAACACAGACTCAAGTATACTTCTAAAAATTTAAAGATGGGTGGGGCCACTGAATGGGCTCAACAATTAACAGCATTGTCTCCTCTTCCAGAGAACCTGGGATCAACTACCAGCAACTATATGGTGGCCCATCTGCAGTTCCAGGGGATCAGACAGACAGACAGACAGAGATAAAAAAGGCAGGCCTGCCTGGTCATTCTTTCTTACTTATCCTGATTAAAAAATGTTTATTTATTTATTTATTTATTTATTTATTTATTTATTTATTTATTTATTTATTTATGTATTTATTAGATATAAGTACACTATAGCTGTCTTCAGACACTCCAGAAGAGGGTGTCAGATTCTGAAGAATTTAAATCACTCTTAGGGTCTGCATATGATGTACATAAATACAGCCTCACATTTACCTCTAAAAATTTAAAGATGGTTGGGGCCACTGAAAGGGCTCAACAATTAACAGCATTGTCTCCTCTTCCAGAGAACCTGGGAAAAACTACCAGCAAATATATGGTGGCCCATATCCAGTTCCAGAGGATCAGACAGACAGACAGACAGACAGAGAGAGATAAGGATGGCAGGCCTGCCTGATTTTTCTATCTTTCTTATCCTTTTTAAAAAATGTTTATTTATTTATTAATTAATTTATTTATGTATTTATTAGATATAAGTACACTGTAGCTGTCTTCAGACACTCCAGTAGAGGGTGTCAGATTCTGAAGAAATTAAAACCATCTTCTGGTCTGCATATGATGTACATAAACATAGCCTCAGATATACTTCTAAAAATTTAATGAAGGGTGGGGCCACTGAAAGGGCTCAACAATTAAAAGCATTATGTCCTCTTCCAGAGAACCTGGGATCAACGACCAGCAACTATATGGTGGCTCATCTCCAGTTCCCTGGGATCAGACAGACAGACAGACAGACAGACAAACAGAGATATGGATGGCAGGTTTGCCTGGTCTTTCTTTTTTTCTTATTCTTTGAAAAAATATTTATTTATTTATTTATTTATTTATTTATTTATTTATTTATTTATTTATTAGATATAAGTACACTGTAGCTGTCTGCAGACACTCCAGAAGAGGGTGTCAGATACTGGAGAATCTAAATCCTTCTTATGGTCTGCATATTATGTACATAAACACAGCCTCACATATAATTCTAAAAATTTAAAGATGGGTGGGACCACTGAAAGGGCTCAACACTTAACATCATTGTCTCCTCTTCCAGAGAACCTGGGATCAACTTTCAGCAACTATATGGTGGCCCATCTGCAGTTCCAGGGGATCAGACAGACAGACAGACAGACAGACAGAGATAAGGATGGCCGGCCTGCCATGTCTTTCTTTCTTACTTATCCTGTTTAAAAAATGTTTATTTATTTATTTATTTATTTATTTATTTATTTATTTATTTATTAGATATAAGTACACTGTAGCTGTCTTCAGACAGTCCAGAAAAGGGTGTCAGATTCTGGAGAATCTAAATCCCTCTTATGGTCTGCATATGAAGTACATAAAAACAGCCTAACATACAGTTCTAAATATTTAAAGATGGGTGGGGACATTGAAAGGGCTCAACAATGAACAGCATTGTCTCCTCTTCCAGAGAACCTCGGCTCAACTACCAGCAACTATATGGTGGCCCATCTACAGTTCCATGGGATCAGACAGACAGACAGACAGACAGACAGACAGACAGACAGAGATATGGATGGCATGCCTGCCTGGTCTTACTTTCTTTCTTATCATTTTGAAAAAATGTTTACTTATTTATTTATTTATGTATTTATTAGATATAAGTACACTGTAGCTGTCTTCAGACACTCCAGAAGAGGGTGTCAGAGTCTGGAGAATCTAATTCCCTCTTATGGCCTGCATATGATGTACATAAACACAGACTCACGTATACTTCTAAAAATTTAAAGATGTGTGGGGCCACTGAGAGGGCTCAAAAATTACCATGACTGTCTCCACTTCCAGAGAACCTGGGATCAACTATCAGCAACTATATAGTGGCCCACCTCCAGTTCCAGGGGATCAGACAGACTGTCAGACAGACAGACAGACAGAGATAAGAATGGCAGGCCTGCCTGGTCTTTCTTTCTTTCTTATCCTGTTTTAAAAATGTTTATTTATTTATTTTTTTATGTATTTATGTATTTATTAGATATAAGTACACTGTAGCTGTCTTCAGACACTCCAGAAGAGGGTGTCAGATTCTGGAGAATCTAAATCCCTCTTATGGTCTGCATATGATGTACATAAACACAGCCTCACATATAATTATAAAAATTTAAAGATGGGTGGGACCACTGAAAGGGCTCAACCATTAACATCATTGTCTACTCTTCCAGAGAACCTGGGATCAACTACAAGCAACTATATGGTGGACCATCTGCAGTTCCAGGGGATCAGACAGACAGACAGACAGACAGAGATAAGGATGGCAGGCTTGCCAGGTCTTTCTTTCTTACTTATCCTCTTTAAAAAATGTTTATTTATTTATTTATTTATTTATTTATTTATTTATTTATTTATTTATGTATTTATTTGATATAAGTACACTGTAGCTGTCTTCAGACAGTCCAGAAAAGGGTGTCAGATTCTGGAGAATCTAAATCCCTCTTATGGTCTGCATATGATGTACATAATCACAGCCTCACAAATACTTCTAAACATTTAAAGATGGGTGGGGCCACTGAAAGGGCTCAACAATTAACAGCATTGTCTCCTCTTCCAGAGAACCTGGGAAAAACTAACAGCAAATATATGGTGGCCCATATGCAGTTCCAGAGTTTCAGACAGACAGACAGACAGACAGACAGAGATAAGGATGGCAGGACTGCCTGATTTTTCTTTCTTTTTTATCCTTTATAAAAAATGTTTATTTATTTATTAATTTATTTATTTATGTATTTATTAGATATAAGTACACTGTAGCTGTCTTCAGAAACTCCAGTAGATGGTGTCAGATTCTGAAAAATCTAAAACCATCTTCTGGTCTGCATATGATGTACATAAACACAGCCTCAGATATACTTCAAAAATTTTAATGAAAGGTGGGGCCACTGAATGGGCTTAACAATTAACAGCATTATCTCCTCTTCCAGAGAACCTGGGATCAACTACCAGCAACTATATGGTGGCCCATCTCCAGTTCCAGAGGATCAGACAGACAGACAGACAGACAGATATAAGGATGGCAGGCCTGCCTGGTCTTTCTTTCTTTCTTATCCTTTTGAAAAAATGTTTACTTATTTATTTATTTATGTATTTATTAGATATAAGTACACTGTAGCTGTCTTCAGACACTCCAGAAGAAGGTGTCAGATTCTGCAGAATCTAAATCATTCTTATGGTCTGCATATGATGTACATAAACACAGCCTCACATATACTTCTAAAAATTTAAAGATGGGTGGGACCACTGAAAGGTCTCAACAATTAACAGCATAATCTCCTCTTCCATAGAACCTGGGATCAACTACCAGCAACTATATGGTGGCCCATATCCAGTATCAGAGGATCAGACAGACAGACAGACAGACAAACAGACAGAGATAAGGATGGCAGGCCTTCCAGGTCTTCTTTCTTTCTTATCCTTTTTAAAAAATGTTTATTTATTTATTTATTTATTTATTTATTTATTTATTTATTTATTTATTCGATATAAGTACACTGTAGCTGTTTTCAGACACTCCAGAAGAGGGTGTCAGATTCTGGAGAATCTAAATCCCTCTTATGGTCTGCACATGGTGTACCTAAAGAGAGCCTCACATATACTTCAAAAATTTAAAGAAGGGTGGGGCCACTGAAAAAGCTCAACAATTAACAGCATTGTCTCCTCTTCCAGAGAACCTGGGATCAACTACCAGCAACTATATGGTGTCCCATCTCCATTTCTCAGGGATCAGACAGACAGACAGACAGACAGAGCTAAGGAGGGCAGGCCTGCCTTTTCTTTCTTTCTTATCCTTTTAAAAAATGTTTATTTAATTATTTATTTATGTATTTATTAGATATAAGTACACAGTAGCTGTCTTCAGACACTCAAGAAGAGGGTGTCAAATTCAGGAAAATCTAAATCCCTCTTATGGTCTGCATACCTTCAGTGGTGGCTCAAGCTCTTAATGAGAGCACTCTGTAGGCATAGGCAGTCAGTTTCTGAGTTCGAGGCCACCCTGGTGAAAGACAGGGTTAGGCAGGGCTAGGGAAGGCTAGGGAAGGCTAGGGAAGGCTAGGGAAGGCTAGGGTAGGCTAGGCAAGGCTAGGGTAGGCTAGGGTAGGCTAGGGTAGGCTAGGGAAGGTTAGGGTAGGCTAGGGTAGGCTAGGGTAGGCTAGGGTAGGCTAGGGTAGGCTAGGGTAGGCTAGGGTAGGCTAGGGTAGGCTAGGGAAAGAAAGAAAGACAGAAAGAAAGAAAGGAAGAAAGAAAGAAAGAAAGAAAGAAAGAAAGAAAGAAAGAAAGAAAGAAAGAAAGAAAGAAAAAGGTTTTATAAAAAGTGTTAAAGTTTTTAAAAATTAAAAAAAAAAAATACCAGATCACCATCACACAGCATTGGCTGTCTTCAGGTGTATCCTTTCAGCCTCCAAAACAAAAAGCAATGGCTGGCTGTCTTCAGGTGTATCCTATTCTCCAGTCTTATTTCCAACCTAAGAGCTGGGCTGAGCTGCCTCATTATGTAATTGCAAACCTTCCTTGGTTTGTCTTTTCCATTTCTAAGACTAACAGGCCTTTCTCTATTTAGAGAATATGCTCATGACTGTACTTTAGATATAGTAAATATAACTGTTGCTTATAAAACTTGTTTTCTAGGAATTTTTAAAGGGCAATGGCAGAGTTTATTTTTTAAAAATATTTTGCATTTATTTATTTGTGTGAGTGATGAAGCTCAGGTCTTCAAACTCGTCAGGAGGTATGATTACCTCCCCTCTCTCTCAACCCCTCTCTCTCCTCTCTCAATGATTGTGTAAGAATGTTTTGCATGTGTATGCTGTGCCCACAGACTCCAGAACAGAGTATTAGATCCCCTGGAACTGGAGATGGGCCACCATATATAATACTGGTAATTGAGCCCAGGTTCTCTGGAAGAGGAGACAATGCTCTTAAATGTTGAGCCCTCTCTGTAGCCACATCTTTCTTTTTTTTTTTTTTGAGTATATGTGAGGCTGTGTTTATATACATCATATGCAGACAATAGGAATGATTTAGATTCTTCAGAATCTGACACCCTCTTCTGGACTGTCTGAAGATAGCTACAGCATACTTAAATATAATAAATATATAAATCTTTAAAAAGAAAAGGAAAAGTAAAAAAGAAAGAACAGGCCTGCCATATGCATGTTCATAGAGGAAAATGGAAGAGACCCCAATCTAACCTCAGCAGGGTGCTTCCTTCTGGATGGTAGCTCACAGTTTCATCCCAGCAAGACAGGCAAATCACTGAGTACAAGGACAGTAAGGTTCAGGACAGCCAAGGTTAGGAAGGAAAAGGGTCTATGTTGAGAATAAACCGACAAAACAACAACTAGGAAAAAGAAGTGACAGTGTAACTTGGGGTAGGGTACCAAAAAGAGAAAGCTTTCTGTTACCACTTACAAACAGCAGTAGACTTGCACCCTTCTGCCCAGGTCCCTGCCTTCCTTTCTAGGAATTCTAAGGATGCCAGGGGGTGGGGCAATCCAGATTAACTTTTTAATAACAAAGACTTGGTCTTTGATGTCTAGAGGAAGCCCTTCTCAGTGCCTTTAACTACCACTGAACTTTCAGGGCTGTG
Source organism: Mus caroli (assembly GCF_978045245.1). Classification (NCBI taxonomy): domain Eukaryota; kingdom Metazoa; phylum Chordata; class Mammalia; order Rodentia; family Muridae; genus Mus; species Mus caroli. The sequence continues at coordinate 120,778 of NW_028227470.1, read as the reverse complement.
ACTCAACTGTAACAAGGAACAGGGCTAAGAACCTGCAGCCTTTGAAAACAACTATTTTTTTAAAGAGGGGGACACAAATCAGCAGTAGAACCCCTCAGGTTCAGCCATAATACTTGTTAGGGAAACAGCCTCAATGTCCAGAGCTGAGGTCTCATGGGTGAACTGCTTCAAGCTCTGAGTATCATTGAAAGAAAGAAAAGTTATCATGTGGTTGCTTAATTTATTTATTTTATTATTTCTATTTTTTGTTTTCTTTTGTTTTGTTTTAGAAAAGGCCTCAGTCTGTAGCTATGGCTGACCTAGGACAGACTACATGTGTTAATTAGGGTTTCACAGCTGAGAAACAGACCATACCTATGTAAGACTTAGAAAACCCAACAGTCAGTGGTGGCTTGAGCTCTTAATGAGAGCACTCTGGAGGCAGAAGCAGTCAGTTTCTGAGTTCGAGGCCAGCCTGGTTAAAGACAGGGATAGGCAGGGCTAGGCAAGGCAGGGCTGGGCTAGGCTAGGCAAGGCAAGGGGCTAGGCTAGGCTACGCAAGGGGCTAGGCAAGACAGACAGACAGAGAGAAAGACAGACAAGGATGGAAGGCCTGCCTGGTTTTTCTTTCTTCCTTATCCCTTTTAAAAAATGTTTATTTATTTATTTATTTATTTATTTATTTATTTATTTATGTATTTATTAGATATAAGTACACTGTAGCTGTCTTCAGACACTCCAGAAGAGTGTGTCAGATTCTGGAGAATCTAAATCCCTCTTATGGTCTGCATATGATGTACAAAAACACAGCCTCACATATACTTCTAAAAATTTAAAGATGGGTGGGGCCACTGAAAGGGCTCAACAATTAACAGCATTGTCTCCTCTTCCAGAGAACCTGGGATCAACTACCAGCAACTATAAGGTAGCCCATCTCCAGTTCCCGGGGATCAGACAGACAGACAGACAGACAGAGATAAGGATGGCAGGCCTGCCTGGTCTTTCTTTCTTACTTATCCTTTTTAAAACATGTTTATTTCTTTATTTATGTATTTATTAGATATAAGTACATTGTAGCTGTCTTCAGACACTCCCGAAGAGTGTGTCAGATTCTGGAGAATCTAAATCCCTCTTATGGTCTGCATATGATGTACATAAACACAGCCTCACATATACTGCTAAAAATTTAAAGATGGGTGGGGCCACTGTAAGGGCTCAACAATTAACAGCATTGTCTCCTCTTCCAGAGAACCTGGGATCAAGTACCAGCAAAAATATGGTGGCCCATCTCCAGTTTCAGGGGATCAGACAGACAGACAGACAAACAGACAAGGATGGCAGGCCTGCCTGGTTTTTCTTTCTTTCTTATCCTTTTTAAAACATGTTTATTTATTTATTTATGTATTTATTAGATATAAGTACACTGTAGCTGTCTTCAGACACTCCGAAGAGGGATCAGATTCTGGAGAATGTAAATCCCTCTTATGGTCTGCATATGATGTACATAAACACAGCCTCACAAATACTTCTTAAAATTTAAAGATGGGTGGTGCCACTGAAAGGGCTCAAAAATTTACAGCCTTGTCTCCTCTTGCAGAGAATCTGGGATCAACTACCAGCAACTATATGGTGGCCCACTCCAGTTCCAGGGTATCAGACAGACAGACAGATAGACAGAGATAAGGATGGCAGGCCTTCCTGGTCTTTCTTTTTTTCTTATCCTTTTTAATAATGCTTATTTATTTATTTATTTATTTATTTATGTATTTATTAGATATAAGTACACTGTAGCTGTCTTCAGACACTCCAGAAGAGAGTGTCAGATTCTGGAGAAACTAAATCCCTCTTATTGTCTGCATATGATGTACATAAACACAGCCTCACATTTACTTCTAAAAATTAAAGATGGGTGTTGCCACTGAACGTCTCAAAAATTAACAGCATTGTCTCCACTTCCAGAGAACCTGAGGTCAACTACCAGCAACTATATGGTGGCCCATCTCCTGTTCCAGGGGATCAGACCGAGAGACAGACATACAGACAGATAGAGATAAGGATGGCAGGCCTGCTTCGTCTTTCTTTCTTTCTTATCCTTTTTAAGAAATGTTTATTTATTTATTTATGTATTTATTAGATATAAGTACACTGTAGCTGTCTTCAGACATCAGGAAGAATGTGTCAGATTCTGGAGAATCTAAATCCCTCTTATGGTCTGAATATGATGTACATAAACACAGACTCACATTTACTTCCAAAAATTAAAGATGTGTGGGGCCACTGTATGGGCTCAACCATTAACAGCATTGTCTCCTCTTCCAGAGAACCTGGGATCAACTACCAGCACCTATATGGTGGCCCATCTCCAGTTCCAGGGTATCAGACAGATAGACAGACAGACAGACAGACAGAGAGACAGAGATAAGGAAGGCAGGCCTCCCTGGTCTTTCTTTCTTTCTTATCCTTTTTAAAAAATGTTTATTTATATATTTATTTATTTATTTATTTATTTATTTATTTATTTATTTATTTATTAGATATAAGTACACTGTGTCTGTCTTCAGACACTCCAGAAGATGGTGTCAGATTCTGGAGAATCTAAATCCCTCTTATGGTCTGTATATGATGTACATAAACACAGCCTCACATATACTTCAAAAATTTAAAGATGTATGGGGTCACTGAAAGGGCTCAACAATTAACAGCATTATCTCCTCTTCCAGACAACCTGGGATCAACTACCAGCAACTATATGGTGGCTCATCTCCAGTTCTAAGGTATCAAACAGAAAGACAGACAGACAGACAGACAAGTCTGGCAGGCCTGCCTGGTTTTTTTTCTTTCTCATCCTTTTTAAAAATGTTTATTTATTTATTTATTTATGTATTCATTAAATATAAGTACACTTTAGCGGTCTTCAGACACTCCAGGAGAGGGTGTCAGATTCTGGATAATCTAAATCCCTCTTATGGTGTGCATATGATGTACATAAACACAGACTCACATTTACTTCCAAAAATTTAAAGATGTGTGGGGCCACTGAAAGGGCTCAACAATTAACAGCATTGTCTCCTCTTCCAGAGAACCTGGGATCAACTACCAGCAACTATATTGTGGCCCATCTCCAGTTCCAGTGGATCAGAAAGACAGACAGACAGACAGACAGAGATAAGGATGCCAGGCCTGCCTGGTCTTTCTTTATTTCTTATCCTTTAAAAAAAATGTTTATTTATTTATTTATTTATTTATTTACTTATTTATTTATGTATTTATTAGATATAAGTACACTGTAGCTGCCTTCAGACACTCCAGAAGAGGGTTTCAGATTCTGGAGAATCTAAATCCCTCTTATGGTCTGCATATGATGTACATAAACACAGCCTCACATATACTTCTAAAAATTTAAAGATTGGTGGGACCACTGAAAGGGCTCAACAATTACCATCACTGTCTCCACTTCCAGAGAACCTGGTATCAACTATCAGCAACTATATAGTGGCCCACCTCCAGTTCCAGGGGATCAGACAGACTGTCAGACAGACAGACAGAGATAAGGATGGCAGGCTTGCCTGGTCTTCCTTTCTTTCTTATCCTTTTGAAAAAATGTTTGCTGATTTTTTTATTTATGTATTTATTAGATATAAGTACACTCTAGCTGTCTTCAGACACTCCAGAAGACGGTGTCAGATTCTGGAGAATCTAAATCCCTCTTTTGGCCTGCATATTATGTACATAAACACAGACTCACGTATACTTCTAAAAATTTAAAGATGTGTGGGGCCACTGAGAAGAATGGGAGGGTAGGGAAGTGGGGGGAGGTATGGGGGACTTTTGGGATAGCATTGGAAATGTAATTGAGGAAAATATGTAATAAAAAAAAACAGTGAAAAACAAAACAAAACAATTAACAGCATTGTCTCCTCTTCTAGAGAATCTGGGATGAACTACCAGCAACTATATGGTGGCCCTTCTCCAGTTCCAGGGTATCAGACAGACAGACAGACAGACAGACAGACAGAGATAAGGATGGCAGGCCTGCCTGGTCTTTCTTTCTTTCTCATCCTTTTTAAAAAAATGTTTATTTATATATTTATTTATTTATTTATTTATTTATTTATTTATTTATTAGATATAATAAACTGTAGCTATCTTTAGACACTCCAGAAGAGGGTGTCAGATTCTGGAGAATCTGAATCCCTTTTACGATCTGCATATGATGTATATAAACACAGCCTCACATTTTCTTCTAAAAATTTAAAGATGGGTGTGGCTTGGAATAAGATGAGTAACCCTGAAAAAGTCAAAAAATGAAAAATCACACTGTAGGATTTGGAATATGGTGAGAAACCCTGAAAAAGTCGAAAAATGAGAAAAGCATGCAGGAGTACCTGGAATATGGTGAGAAACACTGAAAAAGTCTTAAATGAGAATATCACAATCTAGGACTTGGAATATGGTGAGAAACCCTGAAAATGTCGAAAAATGAGAAAATCATGCAGTAGGACCCAGAATATGGTGAGAAACCCTGAAAAAAAAGTCAAAAAATAAGAAAATCACGAAGTAGGACCTGGAAGCTGGTGAGAAACCCTGAAAAAGTCGAAAAATGAGAAAATCAATCTGTAGGATCTGGAATATGGTGAGAAACCCTGAAAAATTCGAAAAAAGCAAAAAAATCACACTCTAGGACTTGGAATATATTGAGAAACCCTGAAAAAGTCAAAAAATGAGAAAATCACACTGTAGGACTTGGAATATGGTGAGAAACCCTGAAAAAGTCGAAAAATGAGAAAATCACACTGTAGGACTTGGAATATGGTGAGAAACCCTGAAAAAGTCGAAAAATGAGAAAATCACGCAGTAGGACCTGGGATTTGGTGAGAAACACTGAAAAAGTCTTAAAATAGAAAATCACACTGTAGTACTTGGAATATGGTGAAAAATACTGAAAAAGTCTTAAAATGAGAAAATCACACCTTAGGACCTGGAATATGGTGAGAAACCCTGAAAAGGTCAAAAAATGAGAAAAATCACACTGTAGTACATGGAATATGGGTAGAAACTCTGAAAAAGTCGCAAATTATAACATGACAGTGTAGGGCCTGGAATATGTTGAGAAAACCTGAAATATTCGAAAAATGAGAAAATGACAATGTAGAACCTGGAATACCGTAAGAAACCCTGAAAAAGTTAAAAAATGAGAAAATCACACTCTAGGACTGGAATATGGTGAGAAACCCTGAAACATCGAAAAATGAGAAAATCATGTAGTAAGACCCAGAATATGGTGAGAAATCCTGAAAAAAGTCGAAAAATGAGAAAATCACGCAGTAGGACCTGGAAGCTGGTGAGAAACCCTGAAAAAGTCGAAAAATGAGAAAATCAAACTGTAGGACCTGGAATATGTTGAGAAACCCTGAAAAATACGAAAAAGGCAAAAATCACACTCTAGGACTTGGAATATGATGAGAAACCGTGAAAAAGTCAAAAAATGAAAAAATCACACTGTAGTACCTGGAATATGGTGAGAAACACTAAAAAAGTATTAAAATGAGAAAATCACCCAGTAGGACCTGGAATGAGGTGAGAAACCCTGAAACAGTCGAAATATAAGAAAATCAAACTTGTAGTACATGCAATATGGTGACAAACACTGAAAAAGTCGAAAAATGAGAATATCACACTCTAGGATTTGGAATAAGATGAGAAACCCTGAAAAATTCAAAAAATGAGAAAATCACACTGTAGGACTTGGAATATGGTGAGAAACCCTCAAAAAGTCGAAAAATGAGAAAATCATGCACTAGGATCCAGAATATGATGAGAAACACAGAAAAAGTCTTAAAATGAGAAAATCACACTGTAGGACCTGGAATATGGTAAGAAACCCTGAAAATGTCGAAAAATGAGAAAATGACACTGTAGGAGCTGGAATATGGTGAGAAGTCATGAAAAAGTCAAAAAAAAAAGAAATACACACTTGTAGGACTTGCAATATGGTGAGAGACCCTGAAAAAGTCTTAAAATGAGAAAATCACACTGTAGGACTTGGGATATGGTGAGAAACCCTGAAAAGGTCGAAAAATTAGAAAATCAAACTGTAGTACCTGGTATATGGTGAGAAACACTAAAAAAGTATTAAAATGAGAAAATCACACAGTAGGACCTGGAATATGGTGAGAAACCCTGAAACAGTTCAAAAATAAGAAAATAAAACTTGTAGTACATGCAATATGGTGAGAAACACTGAAAAAGTCGAAAAATGAGAATATCACACTCTAGGACTTGGAATATGATGAGAAACCCAGAAAACGTCTAAAAATGAGAAAATCACACTGTAGGACTTGGAATATGGTGAGAAACCCTGAAAAAGTCGAAAAATGAGAAAATCACACTGTAGTACCTAGAATATGGTGAGAAACACTGAAAAAGTCTAAAAATAAGATAAAACTCGTAGTACCTGAAATATGATGAGAAACCCTGAAAAAGTCAAAAAATTAGAAAATCAAATTGTAGGAACTGGAATATGCTGAGAATCCCTGAAAAATTCGAAAAATGCGAAAATCACACTCTAGGACTTGGAATACGATGAGAAACCCTGAAAAAGTCAAAAAATGAGAAAATCACACTGTAGTACCTGGAATATGGTGAGAAACACTGAAAAAGTCTAAAAATAAGATAAAACTTGTAGTACCTGAAATATGGTGAGGAACCCTAAAAAAGTTGAAAAATGAGAAAATCACACTGTAGGACTTCGAATATGATGAGAAACCGTGAAAAAGTAAAAAAATGAGAAAAATACACTGTAGGAGCTGGAATATGGAGAGAAACCCTGAAAAGGTTAAAAAATTAGAATATCACAATTGTAGGACCTCCAATATGGTGAGAAACCCTGAAAAAGTCGAAAAATAAGAAAATCACACTTGTAGAACCTCCAATATGTTGAGAAACCCTGAAAAAGTCTTAAAATGAGAAAATCACACTGTAGGACTTGGAATAAGATGAGAAACCCTAAAAAAGTCGAAAAATGAGAAAAATACACTGAAGGAGTTGGAATATGTTGAGAAACCCTGAAAAAGTCTTAAAATGCGAAAATCGCACTGTAAGACCTGGAATATGGTGAGAAACCCTGAAATATCGAAAAATAAGAAAATCAAACTTGTAGTACCTGTAATATGGTGAGAAACCCTGAAAAAGTCAAAAAATGAGAAAATCACAATATAGGACTTGGAATAAGATGAGAATCTGTGAAAAAGACAAAAAAATGACAAAAACACACTGTAGGAGCTTGACTATGATGAGAAACACAGAAAAAGTCTTAAAATGAGAAAATCACACTGTACGACCTGGAATATGGTAAGAAACCCTGAAAATGTCGAAAAATGAGAAAATGACACTGTAGGAGCTGGAATATGGTGAGAAGTCATGAAAAAGTCAAAAAAAAAAAAAGAAATACACACTTGTAGGACTTGCAATATGGTGAGAGACCCTGAAAAAGTCTTAAAATGAGAAAATCACACTGTAGGACTTGGGATATGGTGAGAAACACTGAAAAGGTCGAAAAATTAGAAAATCAAACTGTAGTACCTGGTATATGGTGAGAAACACTAAAAAAGTATTAAAATGAGAAAATCACACAGTAGGACCTGGAATATGGTGAGAAACCCTGAAACAGTTCAAAAATAAGAAAATAAAACTTGTAGTACATGCAATATGGTGAGAAACACTGAAAAAGTCGAAAAATGAGAATATCACACTCTAGGACTTGGAATATGATGAGAAACCGAGAAAAATTCTAAAAATGAGAAAATCACACTGTAGGACTTGGAATATGGTGAGAAACCCTGAAAAAGTCGAAAAATGAGAAAATCACGCTGTAGTACCTAGAATATGGTGAGAAACACTGAAAAAGTCTAAAAATAAGATAAAACTTGTAGTACCTGAAATATGATGAGAAACCCTGAAAAAGTCAAAAAATTAGAAAATCAAATTGTAGGAACTGGAATATGCTGAGAATCCCTGAAAAATTCGAAAAATGCGAAAATCACACTCTAGGACTTGGAATACGATGAGAAACCCTGAAAAAGTCAAAAAATGAGAAAATCACACTGTAGTACCTGGAATATGGTGAGAAACACTGAAAAAGTCTAAAAATAAGATAAAACTTGTAGTACCTGAAATATGGTGAGGAACCCTAAAAAAGTCGAAAAATGAGAAAATCACACTGTAGGACTTCGAATATGATGAGAAACCGTGAAAAAGTAAAAAAATGAGAAAAATACACTGTAGGAGCTGGAATATGGAGAGAAACCCTGAAAAGGTTAAAAAATTAGAATATCACAATTGTAGGACCTCCAATATGGTGAGAAACCCTGAAAAAGTTGAAAAATGAGAAAACCACACTGTAGGACCTGGAATATGGTGAGAAACACTGAAAAATTCAAAAAATGAGAAAATCACACAGTAGGACCTAAATATGGTGAGAAACCGTGAAACAGTCGAAATATAAGAAAATCAAACTTGAAGTACCTGCAATATGGTGAGAAACCCTGAAAAAGTCGAAAAATGAAAAAATCACACTGTAGGATTTGGAATATGATGAGAAACCATGAAAAAGTCAAAAATGAGAAAAATATACTGTAGGAGTTGGAATGTGGTGAGAAAACCTGAAAAAGTCGAAGAATAAGAAAATCACACAAGTAGGACCTCCAATATGGTGAGAAACCCTGAAAAAGTCGAAAAATGAGAAAATTACAGAGTAGGACATGGAATATGTTAAGAAACCCTTTAAAAGTCGGAAAAAGAGAAAATCACACTGTAGGATTTGGAATATGATGAGAAAACCTGAAAAAGTCAAAAAATGAGAAAATCACACTGTAGTACCTGGAATATAGTGAGAAAACACTGAAAAAGTCTAAAAATGAGAAAATCACACAGTAGGACTTGGAATATGGTGAGAAACCCTGAAACAGTCGAAAAATAAGAAAATCAAACTTGTAGTACCTGCAATATATTGAGAAAACCTGAAAAAGTCGACAAATGAGAAAATCATACTGTAGGACCTGCAATAGGGTGAGAAATTCTGAAAAAGTCAAAAAATGAGAAAATCACACTGTAGGACTTGGAATGTGATGAGAAATCCTGAAAAAGTAAAAAATTGAGAAAATCACACTGTAGTACCTGGAATATGGTAAAAAAGTATTAAAATGAGAAAATCACACAGTAGGACCTGGAATATGGTGAGAAACTCTGAAAAAGTCGAAAACATGAGAAAATCACGCAGTAGCCTGGAATATGGTGAGAAACCCTGAAAAAGTCGAAAAATGAGAAAATCACGCAGTAGTACCTGGAATATGGTGAGAAACACAGAAAAAGTCTTAAAATGAGAAAATCACACTGTAGGGCCTGGAATATGGTGAGAAACTCTGAAAATGTCGAAAAATAAGAAATTCACACTTGTAGGACCTGCAATATGGTGAGAAACCCTGAAAAAGTCAAAAAATGAGAAAATCACACTGTAGGACTTGGAATAAAATGAGAAACCGTGAAAAAGACAAAAAATGACAAAAGTACACGGTAGGAGATGGAATATGGAGAGAAACCGTTAAAAAGTAGAAAAATAAGATATACACACTTGTAGGACATGCAATATGGTGAGAGACCCTGAAAAAGTCTTAAATGAGAAAATCACACTGTAGTACCTGGAATATGGTGAGAAACCCTGAAAAAGTCCAAAAATAAGAAATTCACACGTGTAGGACCTGCAATATGGTGAGAAACCCTGAAAAAGTTGAAAAATGAGAAAATCACACTGTAGGACTTGGAATAAGATGAGACACCCTGAAAAATTCAAAAAATGAGAAAATTTCACTGTAGGACTTGGAATAAGATGAGAAACCCTGAAAAAGTTGAAAAATGAGAAAATCACAATGTAGAAGATGGAATATGGTGAGCAATCCTGAAAAAGTCAAAAAATGAGAAAATCACACTGTGGAACCTGGAATATGGTGAGAAACTCTGAAAAAGGCGAAAAATTGGAAAAATCACACTCTAGGACTTGGAATATGATGAGAAACCCTGAAAAAGTCAAAAATGAGAAAATCAGACTGTAGTAGCTGGAATATGGTGAGAAACATTGAAAAAGTCTCAAAATGAGAAAATCACACAGTTGGACCTGCAATATGGTGAGAAAAACTGAAACAGTCGAAAAATAAGAAAATCAAACTTGTAGTCCCTGCAATATGGTGAGAAACCCTGAAAAATTCCAAAAATGAGAAAATCACACTGTAAGATTTAGAATATGATGAGAAACACTGAAAAAGTCAAAAAATGAGAAAAATACACTGTAGAAGCTGGAATATGGTGAGTAAACCCTGAAAAAGTCGAAAAATAAGAAAATCACACTTGTAGAACC